>NW_024095998.1:0-172381 GCF_016699485.2 Gallus gallus | reverse complement strand
TCCTCGCCCCACCTCACCTCGCCTCGCCCCGCCTTGTCTCACCTCACCCCACCCCGCCTCGCCCTGCCTCACCCCTCCTCTCCCCACCTCACCTCGCCTCACCCCGCCTCGCCCTGCCTCGCCTTCGCTCCGCCCCGCCTAGCTCCGTCTCGCCTCGCCTCGCCCAGCCTCGCCCTGCCCCGCCCCGCCTCGCCCCGCCTCCCCTCCCCTCGCCCAGCCTCGCCCCGCCCCGCCTTGCCCCCCATCGTCTCGGCTCGCCTCGCCCCTCCTGGCCCCGCCTGGCCTCACCTTGCCTCGCCTCGCCCCCCCCGCCTCGCCTCATCTCGCCTTCGCCCAGCCTCACCCCACCCAGCCCCGCCTAGCCCTGCTTCTCCACATCTCGCCACGCCTCGGCCCGCCTAGCCTCGCCCCGCCTTGCCACACCTCACCCCACCCTGCCTCGCCCCGCCTCGCCTCGCTCTGCCCCGCCTAGCTCCGCCTCGCCTCGCCCTGCCCCGCCCTGCCTCGCCCCACCTGGCTCTGTCTTGCCCCGCCTCACCCCACCCTGCCTAGCCCCACGTCGCCTCGCCTCGCCCTGCCTCTCCCCGCCGCGCCCCGCCTCGCCCCACCTCTCCCAGCCTCTCCACGCCTTGCCCCGCCCCACCTCGCCCCTCCTCGCCCCGCCTCTCCCCGCCCTGCCTAGCCCCACCTCGCCTCGCCTCGCCCAGCCTCGCCCCGCAGTGCCCCGCCTCGCCCCACCTCTCCCAGCCTCTCCACGCCTTGCCCCGCCCCACCTTGCCCTGCCTCGCCCCACCTGGCTCTGTCTCGACCCGCCTCGCCTAGCCCCACCTCACCTCGCCTCGCCTAGCCTCACCTCGCCCTGCCCCGCCCCGCCTCTCCCCGCCCCGCCACACCTCGCCTCGCCTCGCCCAGCCTCGCCCCACCCCACTCCGCCTCGGCCCACATCTCCCAGCCTCTCCACGACTTGCCCCGCCCCGCCTCACCCCATCTGGCCCCGCCCCGCGCCGCCTCTCCCCGCCCCGCCTCGCCCCACCTCGCCTCGCCCCGCCTCTCCCCGCCCCGCCTCGCCCTGCCTCTCCCCGCCCCGCCTCGCCCCCCCTTGTCCTGCACCATTTTGCCCCGCCTCGACCCACCTCTTCCCGCCTCGCCTCGCCATGCCTGGCCTCGCCCCGCCACGCCTCTCCCCGACCCGCCACGCCCTGCCTCACCTTGCCCTGCCCTGCCTCGCCACGCCTCGCCCCGCCTGGCCTCGCCTCACCTTGCCTCGCAACGCCACGCCTCGCTTCGCCTTGCCTCGCCCCGCTTCGACCCCCCTTGTCCCGCCCCTCCCAGCCCCGCCTCGACCCTCCTCTCCCCGCCTCGCTCCGTCTCTCCCCGCCTCGCCTCGCTTTGCCAGGCCTTGCCTCAACCCGGCACGCCTTGCCACGCCCCGCCTCGCCCCTTCCTCGCCTTGCCTCGCCCCGCAACGTCCCGCCTCGCCTCGCCTCGCCCCACCTCGCCTTGCCTCGCCTTGCCTTGGCATCGCCTCGCCCCGCCCCACCTCACCTCTCCTCCCCTCGCCTCCCCCCGCCTCTCCTTGCCTCGCCTCGCATTTGCATTGCCTCGACTCGCATTTCGTCGCCTCGCTCCACTTCGCCCCGTCTTGCCCCGCCTCGCCCTGCCTTGCCACGCTTCACCCCGCCCCGCCTAGCCCCACCTCGCCCCGCCTCTCCTCGCTCCGCCCCGCCTGGCCTTGCCTTGCCCTGCCCCGCCCTTCCCTGCCTCGCGCCGCCCTTCCCCGCATCGCCCCGCCTCTCCTCGCTCCACCCCGCCTGGCCTTGCCTCGCCTTGCCCCGCCTCGCTTTGCCCTGCCCTTCTTCGCTCTGTTTAGCCTTGCCCCGCCTCGCCTTGCCTCGCCCTGCCTTGCTCCCCCTTGTCTCGACTTGCCTCGCCCCTCCTGGCTTCACCTGGCCCCGCCTCGCCTTGCCTCGCCTAGCCCTGCCTCGCCTCGCCTCACCCAGCTAGGCCCGTCTCGCTTCGCCACGCCTCGCCCTGTCTGACCCCGTGTCGCCCACCTCGCCCTGCCTAGCCTCGCCTCGCCTCTCTTCCCCTCACCCAGCCTCGCCTTGCCCTGCTTCGCCTCGCCCCGCCTCACCCCGCCTCGCCACGCCTTGGCCCGCCCCGCCTCACCCTGCCTGCCCTGCCTTGTCCCACCTCACTCCGTCTCGCCCCGTCTTGCCCCGCCTCGCCCTGCCTTGCCACGCTTCACCCCGCCCCGCCTAGCCCCACCTTGCCCCGCCTCTCCTCGCTCTGCCCCGCCTGGCCTTGCCTCGCCCCGCCCCGCCCTTCCCTGCCTCACACCTCCCTTCCCCGCATCGCCCCGCCTCTCCCAGCCCCGCCTCGCCTCGCCTTGCCCAGCCCTGCCTTGCCTTGCCCCGCCCTTCTTCGCTCTGTTTAGCCTTGCCCCGCCTCGCCTTGCCTCGCCCTGCCTTGCTCCCCCTTGTCCTGACTTGCCTCGCCCCTCCTGGCTTCACCTGGCCCCGCCACGCCTTGCCTCGCCTAGCCCTGCCTCGCCTCGCCTCACCCCGCTAGGCCCGTCTCGCTTCGCCACGCCTCGCCCCGCCCCACCTCGCCCCGCCTCGCCCCGCCTGACCCCGTGTCGCCCACCTCGCCCCGCCTAGCCTCGCCTCGCCTCTCTTCCCCTCACCCAGCCTCGCCTTGCCCCGCTTCGCCTCGCCCCACCTCACCCCGCCTCGCCACGCCTTGGCCCGCCCCGCCTCACCCTGCCGTGCCCTGCCTCGTCCCGACTCACTCCGTCTCGCCCCGCCTCGCCCCGCCTTGCCTTGCCTAGCACCGCCCTGCCTTGCCCCACCTCACCTCGCCCCGCCTCACCTCACCTCGCTTCGCCAGGCCCCGCCTCGACCCTCCACGCCTCGCCACGCCCCACCTCGCCACGCCTCGCCTTGCCCTGCCTCGTTTCCCCTCGCCATGTACCGCCCCGCCCCACCCCGCCTCTCCCCGCCTCGCCTAGCCTCGCCCCGCCTCACCTCGCCCCACCTCGCCCCGCCTGGCCTGGCTTCCTCTGGCCTGGCCCCGCCTCTCCCCACCTCGCTTAGCCTCACCCCGCCTCGCCTCGCCCCGCCTCGCCCCACCCTGCCCTGCCTCGCCTTGCCTCGCCTCGCCCCGCCTTGTTTCCTTTCAGCCCGCCCCGCCCCACCTTTCCTTGCCTCTCCTCGCCTCGCCTCGACCCACCTCGCCTCTCCTCGCCCCACCTCACCCCGCCTCGACCCACCTCGCCTCACCCCGCCCCGCCTCGCCCCACCTCACCCTGCCTGACACCGTCTCACCCCACCTCGCCCTGCCTTGCCTAGCCCTGCCTCGCCTTGCTCAGCCTCACCCCACCCCGCCCCGCCTCGCCCCGCCTCTCCCCGCCTCGCCACGCCTCAGCCCGCCCCGCCTTGCCCTGCCTTGCCCAGCCTCGCCCCGCCTCACCCCACCTCACCCCACCTTGCCTTGCCTCGCCTTGCCTTGGCATCGCCTCGCATCGCCTCGCCTTGCCTTGCCTTGGCATCGCCTCGCCTCACCTCGCCTCTCCTCCCCTTGCCTCGCCCTGCCTCGCCTTCCCTTGCCTCGCATTTGCATCACCTCAACTCGCCTTTCGTCGCCTCGCTCCGCCTCGCCCCGCCTCGCCCCGCCTCACGCTGCCCTGCCTCGCCTCGCTCAGCCCTACCTCGCCCCGCCTCACCCCGCCTTGCCTCCGCCTCGTTCCGCCCCGCCCTTTCCTGCCTCCCCCCGCTTTTCTCCGCCTCACCCCGCCTCGTCCCGCCCCGCCTTGCTTCGCCCCGCCTCGCCTTGCCCCACCTTGCCCCGCCTGGCCCCGCCTGGCACCGCCCGGCCTCGCCTCGCCTCGCCTGGCCTTGCCTGGCCCCACCACGCCTTGCCTTGCCCCACCACGCCCTGCCTCTCTCTGCCTGACCCCATCTCACCCCGCCTTGCCCCGCCTCGCATAGCCCCGCCTTGTCTCGCCGCGCCTCGCCCAGCCCTGCCCCATCCCGCCCTGCCCCTCCTCTCCCCGCCTCACCACATCTCAGCCCGCCCTGCCTCACCTAGTATTGCCCCGTTTTGCCCCACCTCACCCCGTCTTGCCTTGCATCACCCTGCCTTGCCTCGCCTCTCACCGCCCTGCCCCGCCCCGCCTCACCTCGCCCGGTCTCGCCTCGCCTCGCCTTGCTTCGCCAGGCCCCGCCTCGACCCACCCCGCCTCGCCTCGCCCCGCCTCGCGTCACCTCGCCTCGCCCCGCCTTTCCCCGCCTCGCCCCGCCCTTCCGCGCCTCGCCCCACCTCTCCCCGCCCCGCCTCGCCTCGCCTAGTCCAGCTTTGCCCCGCCTTTCCCCGCCTCGCCCGGCACTTCCCTGCCTCGCTCCGCCTCTCCCCGCCCTTCCTCGCCTCGCCTAGCCCCGCCTCACCCAGCCCTGCCTCGCCTCGCCCCACCCAGCTTTGACCGGCTTCGCCTCGCCCTGCCTCGCTTCGCCATGCCCAGCCTTGCCCTGCCTCGCCCCCCTCATCCCGCCTTGCCCTGCCTCACCTCGCTCTGCCTCTCCCCGCCTCGCCTCGCCTCGCCCCGCCTCGCCTCGCCTTGCCCCGACTGACCCTGGCTTGCCTCGCCTTGCCCAGACTCGCCCTGCCCCGCCTCGACCCACCACGCCTCACCCCACCCCACTTTGCCCCGCCTCACCCTGCCTCGCCCCGCCTCTTCCCGCCTCACCACGCCTCGGCCCGCCCTGCCTCGCCCCGCTTCGCCCCGCCATACCCCATCTTGCCCCGCCTCACCCCGCCTTGCCTCACCTTGCACTGCCCTGCTTTGCCCTACCTCGCCTCACCCCACCTCACCTCGCCCAGCCTGGCCCCGCCGAGCCCTGCCGCACCCTGCCCCACCACGCCTCAGTTTGCCTCATCCCGCCCAGCCCCGCCTCGCCTTGCCCCGCCTCTCCTCGTCCCGCCCCTCCTCGCCCCGCTTTGCCCCATCTCGCCGCGCCTCACCTTGCTTCGCCTAGCCCCGCCTCGCCTCGCCTTGTCTCACACTGCCCCGCCCCACCTCACCCCACCTCTCCCTGCCTCGCCACGTTTTTCCCGCCCCACCTTGCCCCGCCTCGCCCCGTCTCGCCTTGCCTCGCCTCACCCCACCTCACCTCGCCCAGCCTGGCCCCGCCGAGCCCTGCCGCACCCTGCCCCACCACGCCTCAGTTTGCCTCATCCCGCCCAGCCCCGTCTCGCCTTGCCCCGCCTCTCCTCGTCCCGCCCCTCCTCGCCCCGCTTTGCCCCATCTCGCCGCGCCTCACCTTGCTTCGCCTAGCCCCGCCTCGCCTCGCCTTGTCTCACACTGCCCCGCCCCACCTCACCCCACCTCTCCCTGCCTCGCCACGTTTTTCCCACCCCACCTTGCCCCGCCTCGCCCCGTCTCGCCTTGCCTCGCCCTGCCATGCCTCGCCCTGCCCTGCCTCGCCTAACCCTGCCTCGCCTCACCTCGCCCCGTTTTGTTTCCCCTCACCCCGCCCCGCCCTGCCACGCCTCTCCCTGCCCCACCACGCCCCACCTCACCTTGCCCTGCCCTGCCTCGCCTTGCCTTGCCCCGCCTCGCCTCGCCCCCCCTTGTCCTGCCCCGCCCCACTCCACCTCGACCCACCTCTCCCCGCCTCACCCTGCCTCTCCCCGCCTCACCTAGCCTTGCCATGCCTCGCCCCGCCCCACCGCACCCCGCCTCGCCCTGCCTCACCCCGCCTCGCCTCTCCACGCCTCCCCTTACCCCACCTCGCCCCGCCTCGCCTCGCCTTGCCTTGGCATCGCCTCGCCTCGCCTCTCCTCTCCTCGCCATGCCCTGCCTCGCCTTGCCTCGCCTCGCATTTGCATCGCCTCAACTTGCCTTTCGTCGCCTCGCTCCGCCTCACCCCGCCTCGCCTCTCCTCCCTTCGCCCTGCCCTGCCCCGCCTCGCCTCGCTCTGCCTCGCCCATCCCCGCCGCGCCCCGCCCCACCCTTCTTCATCCTGTTTCGCCTCGCCCTGCCTCGCCCCGCCTCTCCCCGCCTTGCACCCCTTGTCCTGTCTCGTCTCGTCCCTCCTGGCCCCGCCTGGCCCCGCCTTGCCTTGCCTCGCCTCGCCCTGCCTCGCCTCGTCCCGCCTCACCCCGTCTCGCCCCGCCTCACCTCGCCTTGCCCTGCTTTGCCCCGCCTCGCCCCGCCTCGCTTCGCCACGCCCCGCCTCGCCCCTCCTCGCCCCGCTTCGCCTCTCCTCACCTTGCCTTGGCATCGCCTCGCCTCGCCTCACCTCTCCTCCCCTCGCCTCGCCCCGCCTCGCTTTGCCTCGCCTCTCATTTGCATCGCCTCGACTTGCCTTTCGTCGCCTCGCTCCACCTTGCCCCGCCCCACCCCGTCTCGCCCCGCCTTGCCATGCCTCACCCTGCACCGCCTCGCCACACCTCGCCTTGCCACACTTAGCCCCGCCCCGCCTCGCCCTGCCCTACGCCGCCTCGCCCCGCCAAGCCTCTCCTTGCCTAGCCTCGCCTCGCCTCTCCTCGCCTCGTCCCGCCTCCTTGCCTTGCCTTGCATTTGCATCGCCTCGCCTCCCGTAGCCTCGCTCCGCCTCACCCCGCCTCGCTTCGTCTCGCCCCGCCTCACCCCGCCTTGCCACACCTTGCCCTGCTCCGCCTCGCCCCGCCTCGCCTTGCCTCGCACCACCTCGCCCCGCCTTGCCTTGCCTCGCCTTGCCTTGCCTCGCCTTGCCTTGGCATCGCCACGCCTCATCTCACCTCTCCTCCCCTCGCCTTGCCCTGCCTCGCTTCGCCCCGCCCCGCCCCGCTCCGCCCCGCCCTGCCCTGCTCTGCCTCGCCTTGCTATGCCTTGCCTCGCCTCGCCCTGCCTCGTTTCGCCTCGCCATGCCCCGCCTGGCCCCGCCTCTTGTTTTGTTTTGCCTGGCCGTGCCTGGCCTTGCCTTGTCTTGACTTGCCTTGCCTGGCCTGTCCTGGCCTGGTCTGGCCTTGTTTTGCCTGGTCTTGTTTTGTCTTGCCTGGCCTTGACTGGACTTGCCTTGCCTTTCTTCACCTTGACTGGCCTTGCCCTGCCTTGCCTTGCCTTGCCCTGCCTTGCCTGGCCATGCCCGGCCTTGCTTGTACTTGCCTTGCCTTGCCTTGCCTGGCCTGGAGTGGCCTGGCCTTGCATTGTCTTGCCTTGCCTTGCCTTGCCCTGCCTTGCCTGGACATGCCTTTCCTTGCTTGGCCTTGCCTTGCCCTGCCTGGACTGACCTGTCCTGCACTTGCAAAGCCTTGCCTTGCCTTGTCTTGCCCTGCCTGGTCTGGACTTGCCTGGACTTGCCTTTCCCTGCCTGTCTGGCCTTGCCTTGCCTTGACCTGCCTTGCCTGGTCTTGCCAGGCCTTGCCTGGACTTGCCATGCATTGCCTAGCATTGCCCTGCCTGGCCTTGCCTTGCCTTGCCTTGTCTTGCCCTGCCTGGCCTGGATTTGTCTTGCCCGGCCTGGACTTGACTTGCCTAGTCTTTCCTTGCCTTGCCTTGACTGGCCTTGCCTTGTCTAGCGTTTCCTTCCCTGGCCGGGCCTGGCCTTGCCCTGCCTGGCCAGGACTTGCCTTGCCTTGCCTGGACTTGCCTGGCCTTTCCTGGACTTGCCTTTTTATTCCTGGCCTTGCCTGGCCTTACCTGGACTTGCTATGTTTTTCTTGGACTTGCCTGGCCATGCCTGGCCATGCCTGTTTTGGCATTGCCTGGACTTGCCTTGCCTTGCTTGGCCTTTCCTGGCCGGGCCTGGCCTTGTTTTGTCTTGTTGTGCCTGGCCTTTCCTTCAGTGGACTTACCACGCATTGTCATGACTTGCCTGGCATAGCCCTGCCAGGCCTGGACTTGCCTTGCGTTGCCTGGACTTGCCGTGCCTTGCCTAGACTTGCCCTGCCTGGCCTGGACTTGCCTTGCCTTGCCTGGACTTGCCTGGACTTTTCTTTTTTTGCCCGGCATTGCCTGGACTTGCCTTGCCTTGATGGCCATGACTGGCCCTGCCTGGCCTGGACTTTTCTTGTCTTGCCTGGACTTGCCTGGCCTTGCCTGCACTTGAAGTGCCTGGCCTGGCCTTGCCTGGAGTTGCCTATCTTTGCTTGTCTTTGCCTAGCCCTGCCTAGCCTGGCCTGGCCTAGCCTTGACTTGCCTTACCTGGCCTGGCCTGCTTTGGCCTGTCCTTGCATTGCCTTGCTTTGCCTAGCCTTGCCCTGCCTTGCGTGGACTTGCCCTGGCTGGCCTGGACTTGCCTTGCCTTGCCTTGCCTTGCCTGGCCCTTTTTGGCCTGGCCTGGCCTGGACTTGCCTTGCCTTGCCTTGCCTCGCCTGGCCTGGATTGGCCTGCCCTTGCATTGCCTTGCCTTGCCCGGCCTTGCCCTTCTTTGCCTTGACTTGTATTGCCTGGAATTGCCTGGCCTTGCCTGGACTTGCCTGAATTTGCTATGCCTTGCTTGGCCTTGCTTGGCCCTGCCTGGCCTGGCCTTGTTTGGCCTTGCCTGGACTTGCCTTGCCTTACTTGGTCTTTCCTCGCCCTGCCTGGACTGGACTTGTCTTGTCTTGTCTGGACTTGCCTTGCCTTGCCTGGACTTGCCCTGCTTTGCCTGGACTTGCCATGCATTGCCCTGCCTTGCCTGGCCTTGCATTTCATTGCTTTGCCTGGACTTGGCCTGCCAGGCCTGGACTTGTCTTGCCTGTACTGGACTTGCCTGGACTTGACTTGCCTTGACTGACTGGCCTTGCCTTGCCTGGCCTGGCCTTGTTTTGTCTTGCTGTGCATTGCCTGGACTTGCCATTTCTTGCCTGGACTTGCCTGGCCTTTCCTGGCCTTGCCTTGCCTTGCTTGGCTTGGCCTTGCCTGGCCCTGCCAGGACTGGACATGCCTTGTCTTGCCTGGACTTGCCCTGACTGGCCTGGACTTGCCTGGCCTTGCCTGGAGTTCCCTATCCTTGCTTGTCCTTGCCTAGCCCTGCCTAGCCTGGCCTGGCCTAGCCTTGCCTTGCCTTGCCTGGCCTGGCCTGCCCTGGCCTGGCCTTGCATTGCCTTGCTTTGCCTAGCCTTGCCCTGACTGGCCTGGACTTGCCTTGCCTTGCCTTGCCCTGCCCAGCCTGGCCTTGCCTGGACTTGGCTTTTCATGCCTTTTCTTGCTAGGCCTTCCCTGAACTTGCGTTGCCTTGGTTGGCTTTGCCTGGCCCTTCCTGGCCTGGACTTGCCTTGCCTTGCCTTGCCTCGCCTGGGCTGGATTGGCCTGGCCTTGCATTTCCTTGCCTTGTCTTGCCTTGACTTGTATTGCCTGGAATTGCCTGGTCTTGCCTGGACTAGCCTTTTCTTGTCTTGCCTTGCCTGGACTTGCCCTGCCTGTCCTGAACTTGTTCGGCCATGCCTGGCCTGGCCTGGTTTGGCATTGCCTGGCCTTGCCTTGCCTTGCTTGGTCTTGCCTGGCTTTGAATGGCCTGGACATGCCTTGTCTTGCCTGGACTTGCCTTGCCTTGCCTGGATTTGCCCTGCCTGGCCTGGAATTGCCTTGCCTGGCTTGGACTTGCCTGGCCCTGCCTGGCCTGGCTTCCCTGGCTTGGCTTGGCTTGGCGTGGCCTGGCCTTGCCTTGCCTTGCCTTGACTGGCCTTGCCTTGCCTAGCGTTGCCTTGCCTGGACGGGCCTGGCCTTGCCTTGTCTGGCCTGGCCTTGTTTTGTCTTGCCTGAACTTTCCTGGTCTTGCCATGCATTGCGTTGCGTTGCCTGGCCTGGCCTGGCCTTGCCTTGCCTTGTCTTGCCTTGCCCTGCCTGGCCTGGATTGTCCATGCCTGGCCTAGACTTGCTTGGACTTGAATTGCATTGCCTTGCCTTGACTGGCCTTGCCTTGCCTAGAGTTTCCTTGCCTGACCAGGCCTGGCCTTACACTGTCTGGCCTGGCCTTGTTTTGTCTTGCCTGGCCTGGCCTGGACTTGCCTTGTCTAGCATTGCCTTCTCTGGCCGGGCCTGGCCTTGCCCTGCCTGGCCAGGAAGTGCCTTGCCTTGCCTGGACTTGCCCTGCCTTTCCTGGACTTCCCTTGCCTTGCCTTGCATGGCCTGGACTTGCCCTGCCTTGCCTGGACTTGCCCTGCCAGGCCTGGCCTTGCCTTGTGTTGCCTGGACTTGCCTTGCCTTGCCTAGACTTGCCCTGCCTGGCCTTGCCTTGCCTTGCCAGGCATGGACTCTACTGGCCTTGCCGTGCTTTGACTTGACTGGCCTTGCCTTGCCTAGCGTTGTCTTGCCTGGACTTGCCTGGCCTTGCCTGGTTTGGCATTGCCTGGACTTGCCTTGCCTTGCTTGGCCTTGCCTCTCCCTGCCTGTTCTGGACTTGCCTTATCTTGCCTGGACTTGCCTTGCCTTGCCTGGATTTGTCCTTCCGGGCCTGGACTTCCCTTACCTTGCCTGGCCTTGCCTGGCCTTGCCTGGACTTGCGTTTTCTTGCCTGACCTTGCCTGGACATGCCTTGCCTTGCCTGGCCTTGCCAGGCCCTTCCTGGCCTGGCCTGGCCAGTTCTTGCCTTGTTTTGCCTTGCCTGGCCTGGCCTGGCCTAGCCTTGCCTTGCCTTGCCCTGCATGCCCTGCATTTGCCTTGCCTTGCCTGGACTTGCCTTGCCTTGCTTGGCCTTGCCTGGCGCTGAATGGCCTGGACATGCCTTGCCTTGCCTGGAATTGCCTTGCTTTGTTTGGACTTGCCCTGCATGGCCTAGAGTTGCCTTGCCTGACCAGGCCTTACCTTATGTTGTCTGGCCTGGCCTTCTTTTGTCTTGCCTGGCCTTGCCTGGACTTGCCTTGTCTAGCGTTGCCTTCCCTGGCCGGGCCTGGCCTTGCCTGGACTTGCCGTGCCTTGCCTGGACTTGCCTTGCCTTGCATGGCCAGGACTTGCCTTGCCTTGCCTGGCATGGACTCTCCTGGCCTTGCCTTGCCTTGACTTGACTAGCCTTGTTTTGCCTTGCCGTGCCTTGCCGTACCTTGCCTGGCCTTGCCTGGACTTGCTATGCCTTGCTTGTACTTGCCTGGCCATGCCTGGCCTGGCCTGGTTTGGCATTGCCTGGACTTGCCGTGCCTTGCCCGGTCTTGCCCTACCTGGCCGTGCATGGACAGGACTTGCCTTGCCTTCCCTTCCCTTGCCAAGCCTGGCCTTGTTTTGCCTTGACTTGCCTTGGCTGGCCTTGCCTTGACTTGCCTTGCCTTGGCTGGCCTTGGCTGGCCTTGCCCTGCCTGGCCTGGCCATGCCTTGCCTTGCCTGGACTTCCCTTACCTTGCCTTGCCTTGCCTTGCCTGGCCTTGCCATGCCTGGCCTGGCCACGCCTTGCCTTGCCTGGTCTTCCCTTTCCTGGACTTGCCTTGCCTGGACTTGCCTTACCTGGCCCTGCCTGGCCTTTCCTTACACTGCCTTGTCTTTCCTTGCCTTGCCTTGCCTAGCCGTGCCTTGCCTTTCCTGGCCATGCCTTGCCTTGCCTGGCATTCCCCTACCTTGCCGTGCTTTGCCTGGCCTTGCTTGGCCTTGCCTTCTTTTTCCTTCCCTTCTCTTGCCTGGCCTGGCCCCGCCTGGCTTTTCCTTACCATGCCTGCCTTGCCTGGCCTTGCCTTGTTGTGCCTCTCACTACCTGACCTGGCCTGGCCTGGCCTTGCCTGGCCTGGCCTTGCCTTGCCTGGTCTCGCACTGCCTGACCCGGCCTGGCCTGGCCTTGCCTTGCTTTGCCTTGCCTGGCCTTCCCTTGACTTACCTTGCCTTAGCATGCCTGGCCTTGCCTTCCCTTGCCTGCCTTGCCTGGCCCTGCCTTGCCTTGCCTGGCCATGCCTGGCCATTCCTTACCTTGCCTTGCCTTGCCTGCCCTAGCTTGGCCTTTCTTCCCTTTCCATCCCTTACCTTGCCTTGCCTTGCCTGCCCTAGCTTGTCCTTTCCTTCCCTTCCCTTCCCTTCCCTTGCCTGGTCTGGCCCTGCCTGGCTTTTCCTTACCTTGCCTTCCCTTGCCTCGATTGGCCTTCCCTGCCCTTGCCTTGCTTGGCATTGCCTGGCCTGGCCTTGCTTTGCCTCGCCTTGCCTTGCCTGGCCCTGCCTGGCCTTTCATTACCGTGCCTTGCCTTGCCTGGCCTTGATTTCCCTTCCCTTGCCTTTCCTTCCCTTGCCTTGCATGGCTTTGCATAGCCTTGCCTTGCCTTGCCTTGCCTTGCATTGCTTGGCCTTGCCTTGACTTGCCTTCCCTTGTCTTGCCTGGCCTGGCCTGGCCTTGCATTGCCTGGCCTTCTTTTGCCTTGCCTGGCCTTGCCTGGCCTGGCACTGCCTGGCTTTTCCTTACCTTGCCTTGCCTCGATTGGCCTTCCCTGCCCTTGCCTTGCTTGCCCTTGCCTGGCCTGGCCTTGCTTTGCCTCACCTTGCCTTGCCTGGCCCTGCCTGGCCTTTCCTTACCTTGCCTTGCCGTGCCTTGCCTTGCCTGGCATTCCCTTCCCTTCCCTTCCCTTGCCTTGTCTGGCCTTGCCTTGTTGCGCCTCGCACTACCTGACTTGGCCTGGCCTGGCCTTGCCTGGCCTGGCCTTGCCTTGCCTGGCCCTGCACTGCCTGACCCGGCCTGGCCTGGCCTTGCCTTGCTTTGCCTTGCCTGGCCTTCCCTTGACTCACCTTGCCTTAGTATGCCTGGCCTTGCCTTCCCTTGCCTGCCTTGCCTGGCCCTGCCTTGCCTTGCCTGGCCATGCCTGGCCATTCCTTACCTTGCCTTGCCTTGCCTGGCCTGGGCTTGCCTGCCCTAGCTTGGCCTTTCCTTCCCTTTCCTTTTTTTCCCTTGCCTGGCCTGGCACTGCCTGGCTTTTCCTTACCTTGCCTTACCTTTCCTTGATTGGCCTTCCCTGCCCTTGCCTTGCTTGGCATTGCCTTGCCTGGCCTTGCTTTGCCTCGCCTTGCCTTGCCTGGCCCTGCCTGGCCTTTAATTACCGTGCCTTGCCTTGCCTTGCCTTGATTTCCCTTTCCTTGCCTTTCCTTCCCTTGCCTTGCCTGGCTTTGCATGGCCTTGCCTTGCCTTGCCCTGCCTGGCCTTGCCTTGACTTGCCTTCCCTTGTCTTGCCTGGCCTGGCCTGGCCTTGCATTGCCTGGCCTTCTTTTGCCTTGCCTGGCCTTGCCTTGCCTGGCCTGGCCTGGCCCGGCCACGCCTTGCCTTGCCTGGTCTTCCCTTTCCTGGACTTGCCTTGCCTGGCCCTGCCTGGCCTTTCCTTACATTGCCTTGCCTTGCCTTGCCTTGCCTTGCCGTGCCTTGCCTTTCCTGGCCTCGCCTTCCCTTTCCCTACCTTGCCTTGCTTTGCATGGCCTTGCTTGGCCTTGCCTTCTTTTTCCTTCCCTTCTCTTGCCTGGCCTGGCCCCGCCTGGCTTTTCCCTACCTTGCCTTGCCTTGCCTGTCCTTGCCTTGTTGCGCCTCGCACTACCTGACCTGGCCTGGCCTGGCCTGGCCTTGCCTGGCCTGGCCTTGCCTTGCCTTGCCTGCACTGCCTGACCCGGCCTGGCCTGGCCTTGCTTTGCCTCGCCTTGCCTTGCCTGGCCCTGCCTGGCCTTTCATTACCGTGTCTTGCCTTGCCTGGCCTTGATTTCCCTTCCCTTGCCTTTCCTTCCCTTGCCTTGCCTGGCTTTGCATGGCCTTGCCTTGCCTTGCCTTGCATTGCCTGGCCTTGCCTTGACTTGCCTTCCCTTGTCTTGCCTGGCCTGGCCTTGCATTGCCTGGCCTTCTTTTGCCTTGCCTGGCCTTCTCTTGCCAAGCCTGCCCTTGTTTTGCCTTGACTTGCCTTGGCTGGTCTTGCCTGGCCTTGCCTTGCCATGCCCTGCCTGGCCTGGCCATGCCTTGCCTTGCCTGGACTTCCCTTCCCTTGCCTTGCCTGGCCTTGCCTGGCCTTGCCCTGCCTGGCCTGGCCATGCCTTGCCTTGCCTGGACTTCCCTTACCTTGCCTTGCCTGGCCTTGCCCTGCCAGGCCTGGCCATGCCTTGCCTTGCCTGGTCTTCCCTTTCCTCGCCTTGCCTTCCCCTGCCTTCCTTGCCAGGCCCTGCCTGGCCCTGCCTGGTCTTGCCTTCCCTTGTCTTGCCTGGCTTTGCCTGGCCTTGCCTTGCCTGAACTTGTCTTGCCTTGCCTGGCCTTGCCTGGCCTTGACTGGCCTTCCCTTGCCAAGCCTGACCTTGTTTTGCCTGGACTTGCCTTGGCTGGCTTTGCCCTGCCTGGCCTGGCCATGCCTTGCCTTGCCTCGACTTCCCTTTCCTGGACTTGCCTGGCCTTGGCTGGCCTTGCCCTGCCTGACCTGGCCATGCCTTGCCTTGCCTGGACTTCCCTTACCTTGCCTGGACTTGCCTGACCTTGCCCTGCCTGGCCTGGCCATGCCTTGCCTTGCCTGGACTGCCTGACCCGGCCTGGCCTGGCCTTGCCTTGCTTTGACTTGCCTGGCCTTTCCCTACCTTGCCTTGCTTTGCATGGCCTTGCTTGGCCTTGCCTTCTTTTTCCTTCCCTTCTCTTGCCTGGCCTGGCCCCGCCTGGCTTTTCCTTACCTTGCCTTGCCTTGCCTGTCCTTGCCTTGTTGCGCCTCGCACTACCTGACCTGGCCTGGCCTGGCCTTGCCTGGCCTGGCCTGGCCTTGCCTTGCCTGCACTGCCTGACCCGGCCTGGCCTGGCCTTGCCTTGCTTTGCCTTGCCTGGCCTTCCCTTGACTTACCTTGCCTTAGCATGCCTGGCCTTGCCTTCCCTTGCCTGCCTTGCCTGGCCCTTCCTGGCCTTGCCTGGCCTTGCCAGGCCTTGCCTTGCCTTGCCTGGCCTTGCCTGGCTTTGCCAGGCCTTGCCTTGCCTTTCCTTCCCTTGCCTGGCCTGGTTTTGCCTTGACTTGCCTTCCCTTGCCTTGCCTGGCCTGGCCTTGCCTGGCCTTGCTTTGCCTCACCTTGCCTGGCCTGGCCCTGCCTTGCCTTGCCTGGCTTTGCCTTGCCGGGCCTCGCCTGGCCAAGTCTCGCCTTTTCTTGCCTGGCCTTGGCTGGCCTAGTCTGGCATCGCCTAGCCTCAACTAACCATGCCTGTCCTCGCCTTTGCTTGCATGGATTTTCCTCTCCATGCCATTCCTAGAATGGCCTAGCGTTTCCTTGCCTTGCATTACCTTGCCTTTCCTGGCCTTGCATTGCTGTGCCTTGTCTTGCCCTGCCTTGCCTGGACTTGCCTTGCCATGTCTGGACTTTCCTTACCTTGCCTTGCCTTGGCTGGCCTTGCCTTGCTTTGCCTGGCCTTGCCCTCCCTGGCCATGCCTTGCCTTACCTGGACATCCCTTCCCTTGCCTTGCCTGGACTTGCTGTGCCTGGCCTTGCCCTGCCTGGCCTGGCCATGCCTTGCCTTGCCTGGTCTTCCCTTACCTGGACTTGCCTTGCCTGGCCCTGCCGTGCCTTTCCTTACATTGCCTTGTTTTTCCTTGCCTGGCCTTGCCTTGCCTTGCCTGCCCTAGCTTGGCCTTTCCGTCCCTTTCCTTCACTTCCCTTGCCTGGCCTGGCCCTGCCTGGCTTTTCCTTACCTTGCCTTGCCTTGCCTTGATTGGCCTTCCCTGCCCTTGCCTTGCTTGGCATTGCCTGGCCTGGCCTTGCTTTGCCTCACCTTGCCTTGCCTGGCCCTGCCTGGCCTTTCATTACCATACCTTGCCTTGCCAGGCCTTGTTTTGCCTTGACTTGCCTTGGCTGGCCTTCCCTTGCCTTGCCTTGCATTGCCTGGCCTTGCCTTGACTTGCCTTCCCTTGTCTGGCCTGGCCTGGCCTTGCATTGCCTGGCCTTCTTTTGCCTTGCCTGGCCTTGCCTGGCCTTGACTGGCCTGGCACTGCCTGGCTTTTCCTTACCTTGCCTTGCCTTGCCTTGATTGGCCTTCCCTGCCCTTGCCTTGCTTGCCCTTGCCTGGCCTTGCCTGGCTTGGCCTTTCCTTACCTGGCCTTGCCTTCCCTTGCCTGGCCTTCCCTTCCCTGCACTTGCCTTGCTTGGCCTTGCCTGGCCTGGCCTTGCTTTGCCTCACCTTGCCTTGCCTGGCCCTGCCTGGCCTTTCCTTGCCTTGCCTTGCCTTGCCTTGCCTTCCCTTCCCTTCCCTTGCCTTGTCTGGCCTTGCCTTGTTGCGCCACGCACTACCTGACCTGGCCTGGCCTGGCCTTGCCTGGTCTCGCACTGCCTGACCCTGCCTGGCCTGGCGTGGCCTTGCTTTGCCTTGCCTGGCCTTCCCTTGACTTACCTTGACTTAGCATGCCTGGCCTTGCCTTCCCTTGCCTGCCTTGCCGTGCCTGCCTTGCCTTGCCTGGCCATGCCTGGCCATTCCTTACGTTGCCTTGCCTTGCCTGGCCTTTCCTGCCCTAGCTTGGCCTTTCCTTCCCTTTCCTTCCCTTCCCTTGCCTGGCCTGGCCCTGCCTGGCTTTTCCTTACCTTGCCTTGCCTTGATTGGCCTTCCCTGCCCTTGCCTTGCTTGACCTTGCCTGGCCTGGCCTTGCTTTGCCTCGCCTTGCCTTGCCTGGCCCTGCCTGGCCTTTCATTACCGTGCCTTGCCTTGCCTGGCCTTGATTTCCCTTCCCTTGCCTTCCCTTCCCTTGCCTTTCCTTCCCTTGCCTTGCCTGGCTTTGCATGGCCTTGCCTTGCCTTGCATTGCCTGGCCTTGCCTTGACTTGCCTTCCCTTGTCTTGCCTGGCCTGGCCTTGCATTGCCTGGCCTTCTTTTGCCTTGCCTGGCCTTGACTGGCCTGGCCTTGCATTGCCTGGCCTGGCCTTGCCTTGCCTGGCCTTGCCCTGCCTGGCCTGGCCATGCCCTGGCTGGTTTTGCTTGGCCGTGGCTGGCCTTGCCCTGCCTGGCCTGGCCATGCCTTGCCTTGCCTGGACTTCCCTTACCTTGCCTTGCCTTGCCTGGCCTGGCTTTGCCCTGCCTGGCCTGGCCTTGCCCTGCCTGGCCTGGCCATGCCTTGCCTTGCCTGGACTTCCCTTACCTTGCCTTGCCTGGCCTGGCCTGGCTTTGCCCTGCCTGGCCTGGCCTTGCCCTGCCTGGCCTGGCCATGCCTTGCCTTGCCTTGTCTTCCCTTTCCTGGCCTGGCCATGCCTGGCCCAGCCTGGCCTTTCCTTACATTGCCTTGTCTTTCCTTGCCTTGCCTTGCCGTGCCTTGCCTTGCCTGGCCTTCCCTTCCCTTCCCTTGCCTTTCCTTCCCTTGCCTTGCCTGGCTTTGCATGGCCTTGCCTTGCCTTGCCTTGCATTGCCTGGCCTTGCCTTGACTTGCCTTCCCTTGTCTTGCCTGGCCTGGCCTTGCATTGCCTGGCCTTCTTTTGCCTTGCCTGGCCTTGACTGGCCTGGCCTTGCATTGCCTGGCCTTGCCTTGCCTGGCCTGGCCTTGCCCTGCCTGGCCTGGCCATGCCCTGGCTGGTTTTGCTTGGCCTTGGCTGGCCTTGCCCTGCCTGGCCTGGCCATGCCTTGCCTTGCCTGGACTTCCTATACCTTGCCTTGCCTTGCCTGGCCTGGCTTTGCCCTGCCTGGCCTGGCCTTGCCCTGCCTGGCCTGGCCATGCCTTGCCTGGCCTGGACTTCCCTTACCTTGCCTTGCCTTGCCTGGCCTGGCTTTGCCCTGCCTGGCCTGGCCATGCCCTGCCTTGCCTGGCCTTGCCCTGCCTGGTCTGGCCATGCCCTGCCTTGCCTTGTCTTCCCTTTCCTGGACTTGCCTTGCCTTGCCTGGCCTTTCCCTACCTTGCCTTGCTTTGCCTGGCCTTGCTTGGCCTTGCCTTCTTTTTCCTTCCCTTCTCTTGCCTGGCCTGGCCCTGCCTGGCTTTTCCTTACCTTGCCTTGCCTTGTTGGGCCTCGCACTACCTGACCTGGCCTGGCCTGGCGTGGCCTTGCTTTACCTTGCCTGGCCTTCCCTTGACTTACCTTGCCTTAGCATGCCTGGCCTTCCCTTCCCTTGCCTGCCTTGCCTGGCCCTGCCTGGTCTTGCCTTGCCTTGCATTGCCTGGCCTTGCCTTGACTTGCCTTCCCTTGTCTTGCCTGGCCTGGCCTTGACTTACTTTCCCTTGCCTTGCCTGGCTTGGCCTGGCCTTGCCATGCCTTTCCTTGCCTTGCCTGGCCTGGCCTTGCCTTCCCTTGAGTGTCATTGCCTGGCCTTGCCTTGTCGTGACTTGCCTTGGCTAGCCTTGGCTTCCCTGGCATTTCATTGCGTTGTCTTGCGTTGCCATGACTTGCCTGGCCTTGCATTTCCTAGCTTTCTCTTATCTTTCCTGGCCTTGCATTGCATTGCATTTGCTTGCCTGGGCAAGCCTGGCCTTGCCTTGCCTTGCCTTTGCTTGTATTGATTTGCCTTGCCTTGCCTTGCCTGACCTTGCCTTTCCCTTGCCTGGGCTTCCCTTGCCTGTCCTGGCCAGGCCTTGCCTTGCCTTGCCTTGCCTTGCCTGCCTTGGTCTGCCCTTGTCTTGCTTTGCCTGGCCTTGACTTGCCTGGCATGGCCTTTCCTTGCCTGGTATGGCCTAGCCTTGCCCCGACTGGCCTTACCTTGCCTGGCCTGGCCTTGCCTTGCCTGGCCTTGCCTGGCCTAGTCTGGCATCACCTAGCCTCAACTAACCTCGCCTGTCCTCGCCTTAACTTGCATGGCTTTTCCTCTCCATGCCATTCCTAGAATGGCCTAGCGTTTCCTTGCCTCCCCTTCCCTTGCCTTGCCTTGCTTTTCCTGGCCTTGCATTGCTGTGCCTTTCCTTGACATGCCTGGCCTGGCCTTGCCTTGCCTTGCCTGGCCTTGCCTTGCCATGACTGGCCTTCCCTTGCCATGACTGGCCTTCCCTTGCCTTGACTGGCCTTCCCTTGCCTTGACTGGCCTTCCCTTGCCTTGACTGGCCTTTCATTTCCTTGCTTTGCCTTACCTTTCCTGGCCTTGCATTGCACTGCATTAGCTTGCCTGGGCAAGCCATGCCTTACGTTGCTTTGCTTTGCTTTGCCTTGCCTTGCCTCGCCTGTCCTGGCCAGGCCTTGCCTTTCCTGGCCTTGCCTTGCCTGGCTTAGCCTTGTTTTGTCTTACTAATGCCATACCTTGGCTTGTTTGACCTGTCCTGTCCTTGCCTTGCCTTGCCTGCAATGGCCTTTCCTTGCCTTTCCTTGCCTTTCATATGTGGCTTTGCCACGACTGGTCTTGCCTGGACTTGCCTTGCCTTGCCCTGACTGGCCTTGCATTTCCTTGCCTTGCCTTGATTTGCCCTGCCTTCCCGTGCCTGGCCTTGCTTTGCCTTGACTTTCAAGGCTATTCCTGGCTTTGCCCTGCTGGGCTTGGCCTGGCCTGGCCTTGCCTTGACTTGCCTTCCCTTGCCTGTCATTGCCTGGCCTTGCGTTGTCGTGACTTGCCTTGGCCTTGCCTTGGCTTCCCTGGCATTTCATTGACTTGTCTTGCGTTGCCTTGACTTGCCTGGCCTGGCATTGCATTTCCTTGCCTTTCCTTACCTTTCCTGGCCTTGCATTGCATTGCATTTGCTTGCCTGGCCTCGCCTTGCCTTGCCTTGCCTGGCTTGGCCTGGCCTTGTGTTTCTATGCCTGGCCTTTCCTTGCCTGACCTGGCCTATCCTTCCCTTATTTGCCAGCCCTTGCCTGCCTGGCATGGTCTTTCCTTGCCTTTCCTTGCCTTTCATGTGTGGCTTTGCCACGACTGGCCTTGCCTTGCCTGACATTGCATTGCATAGCCCTGACTGGCCTTGCCTTGCCTTGCTTTGCCTTTCCATCCCTTACCTGGCCTTGATTTGCCTTGACTTCTGAAGCCATTCCTGGCCCTGCCCTGCTGGGCTTGGCCTGGCCTTGCCATGCCTCGCCTTCCCATGCCTGTCATTGCCTAGCCTTGCCTTGTCGTGACTTGCCTTGGCTAGCCTTGGCTTCCCTGGCATTTCATTGCACTGTCTTGCGTTGCCATGACTTGCGTGGCCTGGCCTTGCATTTCCTAGCTTTCTCTTATCTTTCCTGGCCTTGCATTGCATTGCATTTGCTTGCCTGGGCAAGCCTGGCCTTGCCTTGCCTTGCCTTTGCTTGTATTGATTTGCCTTGCCTTGCCTTGCCTGACCTTGCCTTTCCCTTGCCTTGGCTTCCCTTGCCTGTCCTGGCCAGGCCTAGCCTTGCCTTGCCTTGCCTTGCCTGCCTTGGTCTGCCCTTGTCTTGCTATGCCTGGCCTTGCCTTGCCTGACCTGGCCTGTCCTTGCCTTGACTTGCCTGCCCTTGTCTTGCCTGGCATGGCCTTTCCTTGCCTTTCATGCATTGCTTTGCTACAACTGGCCTTGCCCGGCCTTGCCTTGCGTGGCATTGCCTTGCCTTGCCCTGACTGGCCTTGCCTTGCCCGGCCTTGATTCTTCTTGCCTTCCGTTGCCTGGCTTTGCCTGGCCTTGGCTTGTCGTGACTTGCCTTGACTGGCCTTGGCTTCCCTGGCATTTCATTGACTTGTCTTGCGTTGCCTTGACTTGCCTGGCCTGGCCTTGCATTTCCTTGCTTTGCCTTGCATTGCCTTGCTTTGATTTGCCTTGCCTTCCCTTGCCTGGCCTTGCCTTGATTTGTTTGGCCATTCCTGGCCTTGCCTTCTGGTCTTGGCATGACCTTGCCTTGCCTTCCCTTGCCTGTCGCTGCCTTGCCTTCCCTTGCCTGTCATTGCCTGCCCTTGCCTTGTCGTGACTTGCCTTGGCTGGCCTTGGCTTCCCTGGCATTTCATTGACTTGTCTTGCATTGCCTTGACTTGCCTGGCCTGGCCTTGCCTTTCATTGCTTTGCCTTACCTTTCCTGGCCTTGCATTGCATTGCATTTGCTTGCCTGGGCAAACACTGCCTTGCCTTGCCCTTGTGTTGGCTATCCTCTCCTGTCCTTGCCAGGCCTTGCCTTTCCTTGTTTTGCCTTGCCTGGCTTTTTCTGCCCTTGTCTTGCTATGCCTGGCCTTGCCTTGTCTTGCCTGCCCGTGACTTGCCTGGCATGGCCTTTCCTTGCCTTTCATGCATGGCTTTGCCACGATTGGCCTTGCCTTGCCTTTCCTTGCCTTGATTCTTCTTGCCTTCTCTTGCCTGGCTTTGCCTTGCCTTGATTTCTGAGGCCATTCCTCGCCTTGCCTTGCTGGGCTCGGCATGGCTTTGCCTTGCCTTGCCTTCCCTTGCCTGCCATTCCCTTGCATTCCCTTGCCTACCAATGCCTGGATTTGCCTTGTCGTGACTTGCTTTGGCTGGCCTTGGCTTCCCGGGCATTTCATTGCGTTGTCTCGCGTTGCCTTGACTTGCCTGGCCTGGCCTTGCATTTCCTTGCTTTGCCTTACCTTTCCTGGCCTTGCATTGCATTGCATTTGCTTGCCTGGGCAAGCATTGCCTTGCCTTGCCTTGCCCTTGCCTTGGCTTGCCTCGGCTTGCCTCGCCTATCCTCGCCAGGCCTTGCCTTTCCTTTCCTTGCCTTGCCTGGCTTTTTCTGCCCTTGTCTTGCTATGCCTGGCCTTGCCTTGCCTGACCTGGCCTGTCCTTGCCTTGTCTTGCCTGCCCGTGCCTTGCCTGGCATGGCCTTTCCTTGCCTTTCATGCATGGCTTTGCCACAACTGATCTTGCCTGACATTGCCTTGCCTGGCATTGCCTTGCTTTGCCTGTTCTGTTTCGCCTGGCCTTGCATTGCCTTGCCTTGTTTGGCCTGGCCTTGCCTTTCCTTTCCTTGCCTTGCCTTGCTTTGACTTGCCTTTGCTTGCCTGGCCTTGCCTTTGCTTGCCTTGCCTTTCAAGGCCATTCCTGGCCTTGCCTTGCTGGGATTGGCCTTCCCTTGCCTGGCCTTGCCTTACCTTGCTGGGCTTGGCCTGGCCTTGGCTTCCCTTGCCTTCCCTTGAGTGTCATTGCCTTGCCTTCCTTTGCCTGCCATTGCCTGGCCTTGCTTTGTCGTGACTTGCCTTGGCTGGCCTTGGCTTCCCTGGCATTTCATTGTGTTGTCTTGCGTTGCCTTGACTTGCCTGGCCTGGCCTTGCATTTCCTTGCTTTGCCTTGCATTGCCTTGCTTTGATTTGCTTTGATTTGCCTTGCCTTCCCTTGCCTGGCCTTGCCTTGCCTTGATTTATTTGGCCATTCCTGGCTTTGCCTTCTGGTCTTGGCATGGCCTTGCCTTGCCTTACCTGTCACTGCCTTGCCTTGCCTTGCCTGTCATTGCCTGACCTTGCCTTGCCTTGATTTATTAGGCCATTCCTGGCCTTGCCTTGCTGGGCTTGGCATGACCTTGCCTTGCCTTCTCTTGTCTGTCGCTGCCTTGCCTTCCCTTGCCTGTCATTGCCTGGCCTTGCCTTGTCGTGACTTGCCTTGGCTAGCCTTGGCTTCCCTGGCATTTCATTGACTTGTCTTGCGTTGCCTTGACTTGCCTGGCCTGGCCTTGCATTTCCTTGCTTTGCCTTACCTTTCCTGGCCTTGCATTGCATTGCATTTGCTTGCCTGGGCAAGCCTGGCCTTGCCTTGCCTTGATTTATTAGGCCATTCCTGGCATGTCCTGCTGGGCTTGGCCTGGACTTGCCTTGCCTTCCCTTCCCTTGAGTGTCATTGCCTTGCCTTCCCATGCCTGTCATTGCCTGGCCTTGCCTTGTCGTGACTTGCCTTGGCTGGCCTTGGCTTCCCTGGCATTTCATTGACTTGTCTTGCGTTGCCTTGACTTGCCTGGCCAGGCCTTGCATTTCCTAGCTATCCCTTACCTTTGCAGGCCTTGCATTGCATTGCATTTGCTTTCCTGGGCAAGCCTCACCTTGCCTTGCCCTGCCCTTGCCCTTGCCTCGCCTGTCCTGGCCAGGCCTTGCAAGTCCTTGCCGTGCCTTGCCTGACCTGGCCTGCCCTTGCCTTTACTTGCCTGCCCTTGCCCTGCCTGGCATGGCCTTTCCTTGCCTTTCATGTGTGGCTTTGCCACGACTGACCTTGCCTGGCCTTGCCTTGCCTGGCCTTGCCTTGCCTTGCATTTCCTTGCCTTGCCTTTCCTGTCCTGGCCTCTCCTTGCCTTGCATTGCATTGCTTTGTTTGGCCTGGCCTTCCCTTGCCTGGCCTTGTCTGCCGAGGCCATTCCTGTCCTTGCCTTGCTTGGCTTGAATTGGCCTTGCCTTGCCTTGTCTTCCCTTGCCTGTCATTGCCTGGATTTGCCTTGTCGTGACTTGCCTTGGCTGGCCTTGGCTTCCCTGGCATTTCATTGTGTTGTCTTGCGTTGCCTTGACTTGCCTGGCCTGGCCTTGCATTTCCTTGCTTTGCCTTACCTTTCCTGGCCTTGCATTGCATTGCATTTGCTTGCCTGGGCAAGCCTGGCGTTGCCTTGCCTGGCCTATCTTGGGCAGGTCTTGCCTTTCCTTACCTTTTCTGTCCTGGCATGGCCTTTCCTTGCCTTACCTTGCCTTTCACGCGTGGCTTTGCCACAGCTGGCCTTGCCTTGCCTGGCATTGCCTTGCCTTGCCCTGAATGACCTTGCATTTCTTTGCCTTGCCTTGCCTGTCTTGGCCTTGCATGGCCTTGCATTGCATTGCCTTGTTTGGCCTGGCCTTGCCTTTCCTTTCCTTGCTTTGCCTTGTATTTTTTTGCCTTGCCTCTCACCTTTCCCTGCCTTGCCTCGCCTCGCCTGTCCTGGTCAGGCCATGCCTTTCCTTGTCTTGCCTCGCCTGTCATGGCCTGTCCTTGCCTTGCCTGGAATGGCCTTGTCTTGCCTGGCATGGCCTTGCCTTGCCTTTCCGTGCCTTTCATGTGTGGCTTTGCCACGACTGGCCTTGTATTTCCTTGCCTTGCCTGTCCTGGTCTCGCCTGGCCTTGCATTGCAATACCTTGTTTGGCCTGGCCTGGCCTTTCCTTGCCTCGCCTTACCTTGCCTTGCCTTCCCTTGCCTGGCCTTCCCTTGACTTCCGAGGCCATTCAAGGCCTTGCCTTGCTGGGCTTGGCCTGGCCTGGGATTGCCTTGACTTCCCTTCCCTTGCCTTGCCTTGCTATGCCTTGCCTTCCCTTGCCTTGTCTAGCATGCCCTTGCCTTGCCTGGCATGGCCTTTCCTTGCCTTTCATGCGTGGCTTTGCCACAACAGGCCTTCTATGCCTCGCCTTGCCCTAACTGGCCATGCATTTCCTTGCCTTGCCTTGCTTTGCCGGGCCTTCCCTTACTGGGCCTTCCTTTGCCTTGACTTCCGAGGCCATTTCTGGCCTTGCCTTGCTGGGCTTGGCCTGGCCTGGCCTTGCCTCGCCTTGCCTGTCATTGCCTTGTCCTCCCTTGACTGTCATCACACAGCCTTGTCTTGTCGTGACTTGCCTTGCATGGCCTTGCATTTCCTTGCTTTGCCTTACCTATCCTGGCCTTGCATTGTATTGCATTTGCTTGCCTGGGCAAGCCTGGCCTTGCCTGGCCTTGCCCTGCCTGGCCTTGCATTTCCTTGTCTAGCCTTCCCTGTCCTGGCCTCGCCGGGCCTTGCATTGCATTTCCTTGTTTGAACTGGCCTTGCCTTTCATTTCCTTGCCTTGCCTTGTTTAGCCTTGCATTGCCTTGACATCCGAGGCCATTCGAGGCCTTGCCCTGCTGGGCTTGGCCTGTCCTGTCCTTGCCTTCACTTGCCTGTCATTGCCTGGCCTTGCCTTGTCGTGACTTGCCTTGGCTGGCCTTGGCTTCCCGGACATTTCATTGCGTTTTCTTGCGTTGCCTTGCCTTGCCTTGCCTGTCCAGGAGAAGAACACAAGAGTAGATGAGCTGCCACAGCAACAGCAGCAAAGGGGAGAAGAGGGAGGAGGAGAATGGGACAAGGGGAATAACGGGCAGAGGACTGAGAGCAGGGAACAGCAGAGACAGAAGTGCAGGAGAAGGATAAGGAGAAATGGTGCAGAGAAAAGAGAGAGAAGAGGATGGGAAAAAAAAAAAAAAACATCAAGTAGAGGAGAGGAAGACAGCAGAGAGGAGAAGTCAGAAAAGACAGAAGAGAGAAGGGAGGGAAGGGGTATCAGGGAAGGGATTCCAAAGGTAGAGAGGAAGAGAAATGAAGAAGACAGCAGTTCAACAGAAGAACTGAAGATGTTAGAAGTGGGAAGGCATGTGCAGAGAGCAGGAGAGCAGAGAGAGAAGGTGAGAACACACTCAGTCTTGGAGAGAAGAAGAAAAAGGAATGTCAATCACCTTTAGTCTCTATTAAAGCAGGGTTCTGTTCTGGACACACAGTGGTTGTTGTTCTTTTTCTATCTTTCTTTATTTGCACTGCTTGTATTCTATTATACGATTTAAGAACATTCAGGAACACTTTCAGAACTTTCTGTTCTGTTCCCATGCCCTAAAAGAAAACAGCCACGCACAGCTGACTACAAAGCCTTTGGAGCAATCACTGACAGACACAGAGCGTGCACACATCCACCGCCAGGGACGTGCTGGGAGCTGATGTCTCTGGGCCCACTGCACGGCAGCATTTGCTTCAGTGCTTTCATGCCTCCTGGCAGCAAACCTCTGCTGCCAAAGCAGCCTTTGCCCAAGGAAACTGTGCCATAAAGCACAACGCTTTCTCACCTGAGTGTCCCCATACAACAGTGAAAAACACAAACTGTGTCTTCCTCCTAAGTACCACCATCGCTACACACACTCCTCTCCCCACACAGATACACACTGCCATTGCCAACCTGACCAAAGCATGAGGGGCCGGGCCCAGAGGGGCCTCCTTAGGGCCAGCAGGCCCCGAGCCAGGCCTGCTGAGCTCCTTCCCACCCTCCCAAGCAGAAAAAAACAAACCAACCGCACCGCTGCCAGCACAGCCCCGCAGCAGGGAATGCACGCAGCTTCACGCCGCTCCCCTTCCCCCCGTCCTAACAGAAACCAAACGAGGAGAGATTGACATATTCTAGGATTCTGTCCCCACTAGAACCAAACAGCCCCAGTCTCCTATATCCCCCTGGATGAGCAACAGAGATACACAGCGCTGCGCTTACGCCGGTGCCCACAGGTCGCACAGCTAGAAAGATGATCACGTTGGAAAGGGAGAGCTGGAAATGAATGAAAATGCTCACCCATGTCCCGGGCTCGCAGAAAAAACTCCCAGAGGAGCCATCTCCAGAAAGAGATCCTTCCCCAGGGGCAGTCAGCCCTTCAGCAGGCTCTAGGAGAGCTGCAGCCTGGCTCCAGCCCTTCCACTCACACAGCTGGATTGCCTTCACCTGGGCTCCCACGGCTCACTCAGGGCTGGCCTCAGGTGGGCAATCAGAGCTTCAGGACATGATTCAACAGCACTTCCCAAACACCCCCCCCACAGCCAACTTAGACCCCTTCCTTAGTGCCACACAGCTTTCTAGAGCCCCACATCCTCCCTCAAGCCTCCCCACACCTCCCTTCCTATAAACCCAGAGCCCCCTAGACCCGCCCTACACTCACATATCTTCCTAGGTGCTCCCATGGCACCCACAGCCTCCTTATAGCCTCACCACAGCCCCCTAGAGCCCCGGATCCTCCCATCAAACCCGCACAGCCCTAAAGGCCCCCATTAGCCCGCATCCCTCATGATAGCCGCATATTCCCCTATATCCGCCCTGTAGCCCCCAGGGATTTTCATGAGGGACCTCAAGAAAGAGATCCTTCCCCTGTGGCATTCAGACATTAACTGGGGCCTGAGAGAAGCGCAGCCAGGCTCCACCCGTTGTGGTCACACAGCTGAATTGCCTTCACCTGTCCTCCCACGGCTGACTGGGTCTTTTCCCCAGGTAATCAACCAGCAGTTCAGGATGGGACTCAACAGTTCCCATACAGCCACTAAGAAGATCAGAGGGCTGGAGCACCTCTCCTACGAAGAAAGAATGAGGGAACTGGGATTGCTTAGCTTCGAGAAGAGAAGGCTCTAAGGAGGCCTCACTGTGGCCTTTCAATAGTTGAAGGGAGCGTATAAAGAGGCGGGGGTACGAGTGTAACGAGGGGGGGTAGTGATAGGACATGCGGGAATGGTCTTAAACTGAGACAGGGGAGGTCTAGGTGAGATATTTGGAGGAAGTTTTTTCTCCCAGAGGGTGGTGAGGCACTGGAACAGGTTGCCCCTGGAGGTTGTGGATGCCCCAGCCCTGGAGGCATTCAAGGCCAGGCTGCATGTGGCACAGGGCACTTTGGTCTAGTGGTTGTCGACCCTGCACATAGCAGAGGGAGGTGGAAACTAGATGGTCATTGTGGTCCTTTTCAACCCACGCCATTCTATGATTCTGTGATTCTTTATAGGCCGCAATCTTCCAGTTGGAAAGGGCCTCCAGAGACCGCTGGTATCCTCTGAGAGCTCCGAGCTGCCGCAATTGGAAGCTGGCTTCATTTTTGGTCATCCCCTGCAGCAGAAAAGCTCTGACAGACAAGACAACCGTGATGCTGGATTTCCTTTGGCTTCAAGTAAAGCACTGTGAGATGTTCTGATGCCCTCCCACAATTCTTTCTCCCACCACCAGCACAAGAGCTGGTGTGAAAAGACGCAATGACACTGTCACAGGGATTCTGGAGATTTCTACAGGATAGGCCCATGGTAAGGCTTTATTGTCAATTTTTCCCCTCTACATTTCACTCCAGATCTCGTTGTTGGGCCTGGAGAAGAGGAGGCTGTTGGGTCAGCACACTGCAGCCTTCCAGTATACAAACGGAGCCTCCAAACGGGAGGACCGTCGACCCTTTACAGTGGTAGACGAGGCAGGATGAGGGGAAGTGGTTTTCAGTTGCGGGATCCTTCAGATTGGATGTCAGGGAGAAGTTCTTTCCAGAGCCAGTGGTGAGATGCTGGAAACGGATGCCCAGAGAGCTCGTGGGCGCCGCGTCCCTGACAGTGTTCAAGGCCAGGTTGTTTGGGGCCATGGGCAGCCTGGTCTACTGTTAGGTATGATGCAGATGGGATTGACGCATCAGTTTTGCAGCCTCGAGTGGAGCTCTATCAGTCCTGGGCGCCCCATGCCCGCATCAGCGTGGGTAGTGGGTGGCCTTCCTGCGGGGTGGGGCATTGGTGTTTGGAGGCTGACGCTGCGGAGACTGTGTTACTTGGTTTATCGGTGGCAGCACTCCCGCTCTGTCGGCGGAGGACTCTGCAGGCTGGCTGGCCTCACTCTGAGATGCTGCTGCAGCCACCTCCTCAGGTTGTTTGTGCACTGGCCTGCTCTTCTTAGCCCTCTGCCTGAGAAGTTGCACTGAGTCGCAGTGCAGCAGTGGTAGCCTGGATTCTTGGCCTTGGAACGTTTCCGCTTCCAGGTCTTCCTCACGGAAGCTCACGCGTTTTGTTCCCAGCGCTCGGCCCCGGTCTTCTTGGCCTTTGCTTCCTTCCTGGCCCTGCAGCTGGCAGGTCAGCAGCTGCTTTTGGGCTTCAGGCACTGCGCAGATCGCTGGCAGCAGACTGGAAGGACAGAGCGGGAGGGGTCCGCCTGAGTGGGTAATGGCTTTGGGGCCGCATCCTGCAAGCCGGAGCCAGGACCCTTGGCTGCCACGCAGCCTTCCCCACAGACAGCTCACCGGCAGCCCCGTGGCTCTCCCCCGTGGGATCCAGAGAGGGGCCAGCCCTGTGAGCTGGGGGGCTCCTGGAGTCCCCGGCCCAGCACTGTTGGGCAGCCACAAACAGGGACTCTCTGGGCTAAGGGGATGGGCTCTCGTTGGGTCAGTAAATCACCCCCATGCACATGCCAAGCCAGAGCCTCCAGCCTCACCTGAATGTAGAGCTGTCCTTCCGCAGCAAGCTCCTTATCTTTCTGAATTCTCCTGCATCTACACTTGCCGAGCTCAAGCGTTTGATGAAGGTTGGCGTGCCAGCAAATCTCACTGCAATGGGGAAGGCAGAGGAGACTCCCCGTAAACCCTTGGGCTCACTCACTCACAACGGGCGCTCAGGCCTGTTCCCCGAACATCCGAGAGGGCCGCTCCGCTCTACCCACTGCTGACCTCTGCGCTTCCCTCGGACCCTCCCTGAAACCATCTCTGGCCCCACTCCTCCTCTCTGCCATCTTGGGACTCTCTTTTGGGACTGCACTAGTGACGTTGGCTTTGGGAAAGCGGGGCCGGGTGGTGATGATGAGCTGACAGGGTGACTTTTGGGGACCGTGTCCTTCCAGTGGGGGAGGGCAGGGCCTAAGATGCCGACGTCCTCCTGCCATAGCCAGGGATGGGGGCACGTCACAGCCAGCGCCTTAGTTTTGGAGAGGCCAGCAATTGCTTGTGGGAAGAGGCCGTGCTGAGCTGGCGTGAAGCTTTGACACAAGTCCAGGCAATGCTACAGGCTTGGGGCAGAGTGGCTGGAAGACTGTGTAGAGGAAATGGAGCTGGGGGTGCTGATTGATGCTAGACTGAACGTGAGCCAGCAGTGTGCCCAGGTGGCCAAGAAGGCCAATGGCATCCTGGCTTGTATCAGAACTATTGTGGCCAGCAGGAACAGGGATGGAATTCTCCCCCTGTACTCAGCACTGGTGAGGCCGCACCTGGAGTACTGCGTCCAGTTTTGGGCCCCTCACTGTAAGAAAGACATTGAGGCCCTGGAGCGTGTCCAGAGGAGGGCAACAAAGCTGGTGAGGGATCTGGAGCACAGGCCTTATGAGGAGCGGCTGAAGGAGCTGGGATTGTGCAGCCTAGAGAAGAGGAGGCTCAGGGGAGACGTTATTGCTCTCTATAAGTAGCTGAAAGGAGGTTGTAGTGAGCTGGGGCTCAGCCTCTTCTCTCATATGCCTAGTGCTAGGACTAGAGGGAATGGCTTCAAGCTGCACCAGGGAAGATTCAGGCTGGACGTTAGGAAATGCTACTTCCCTGAAAGGGAGGTCAGGCACAGGAATGGGCTGCCCAGAGAGGTGGTGGAGTCACCGAGCCTGGTGGTGTTCTAAGAGCGTTTGGATGTTGTGTTGAGGGACATGGTTTAGCGAGAACCATTGGTGAAGGGCGAATGCTTGGACGGGATGATCCTGTGGGTCTTTTCCAACCTTAGCGATTCTATGATTCTATGATTCTAAGTCAGAGCCCTTGGCCGATGGTCAGCAAGGGATTTCCCATCTTAAGTGTGTGGCCCGTGGCACGGAAAGGAGCTGGAAGCTGCTTTACCTTTCTTGCACTCTTGGACAAGAGGTGGCAAAGCCTCTTCTTTCTTTGGTTTCCCCTCAGCAGGGACGCTTCCTGAGGACTTGCGGTATATCCTCCCGGGCGGTGGTTTGGGCACAAACTCCATTTGAAACCTGTACGCGAGGAGAAGACAGTGAGCGTTGGGATGCAGCACTCCACTAATGGCTGTTGCTCTCTCTGATTGCCTGCGGACAGGCACATTTTCATTCTGCATTAAGGCAGGTGGTTTCTAAAGGCTGTAGCAGGGTCAGTTGGGATAGGTCCAGGGGAAATTGTTTCAACCGGAAAGAGGGAAGATTTCCATTGGATATAAGGAAGATGTTTTGGACAGAAGGGTGGTGAGGCACCGCAAGGTCTTGCCCAGAGAGGTGGTGGCTGCCTCGACAGGCATCCAAGGTCGGGCTGGACCAGGCTCAGAGCAGCCTCATCTGGTGGAAAATCCCTGCTCCCTGCAGGGAGTGCACAGTGTGGGAGTAGGTGCCCTTTCAGGATTCCTACCAGCTCAAATGATTTGATGATTCTATGCCATATCCTCGTGGGCAGGACTGGGACAGCCATGGACACAAGGAACAAACACTACGGAATGAGAGCTGGGCAGCTGCAGCAAGCAGCAGCTGCAGCCACCAACATACTCACTCGGGAAAGACGACAAGGCAGCCAGAGAGCGCCAGGGAGGCCACCGGTGCCGCTCGGGACGCCACCATGTCCAGCAGCCAGGGGGCCTGCAGGGGAGGAACAGGGAGGACGTGGGACATCCTTGTGACGGCTGAGGCCCTGGGGACACGAGGAGCCCAAGGCAGGGAGAGCTGACGGCCCCGCAGCACTTGCACGGCCCGAGCAGCTGGCCAGGTCCTTGTGGGCCGTGCGCGGGCACAGCAAGGGTCACGGGACTGCCCGGGCCACGCAGAAACCTACAGCTCACCTTGAGAAGAGCTCTTCTGAATTTCTCTTTGCCTGACAGCTTCTCGAGGAAGTCGCGGTAGAATTTCATTTGAAATGTCAGGCCATCAATGTGGAGCACTCCAATGTCCTTGAGGACAACGGCAACGTTCTCGCCATTCTTCAGGCAGCCGGAGATCAGGGACACGGTGCTTTGGATGCACATCTGTGCTCTCTGCCAGGTCACAGAGGCAGTTGCAGCCACCTTGCTGTATTTCAGCGGCTCCACCTTCCTATGGGCTGAAAAATGCGAGGGACGCAGTTGATGATACGGTTGGTTTTCCGCAGTGCTTCCCTAGAACTGCTTCTTGTGGCCATCAGCCAGAACGGCCCCATGTTTGCATGGACTCCTGCCAGGGGGAGGTTTACTTCTGAGAACGGAGGCGGTGGCCCTGTTTGCCCTGTCCATGAAGCCAGCAAAGTTTTAATCCCCCCGCCTACCCTACCTGGCAGGGACTCCCTGCGGGGCTTGAGGTGGTGCGTGGCTATCAGGTTTGCAGAGAGGTGAAACACCGGCCACTGCAGAGTCACAGTCCCGTCCTCACTCCTGATGTCTTTGTTGATGGTGTCAAAGGTGCCAAAGGTGGCAATCCAGACCCCCTGCAAGTGGAAGAGGAAGGAAGGGCGCAAGGGTTATGGGCCGGCTGGAGGAAGAGCCCATGTGGTGGTCCAACGCAGGGGCGCAGCTCAGGAGCCCTCTCGCGCTGTTCAGAGGCACAAGCCAGGGCATCGGGAATGGCTTTGGGAAGGGGCTGCACAGTCCTCTCCTTCCCCTGGCCCTCCCAAATGCAGCACAGCAGTCAGGGCAGAAGCAGCCTGGTGGGATCCAGAGGCTTGCCAGGATTGGCCTCAGCCCTGAGATAGGACACCGCCCAGCACAGGTGATCCCGCAGGATGTGCAGGAAGCCCACGGCATGCCCAGTAGAGACATGTGGGGTGAGTTTCCTGCTTTCTGTGGAGGGGAAGACCGAGAGGAATTCTCGTCTGAGCCGGGCAGGGAGAAGAGGAAGCCGCCAGCCAACCCACCTTCTGCACCAGGAGGTGCTCTTGTACGTAGTCGGCCACCGCATCCCAGACGGCAACTCGCTCTGGAGGGCAAAGAAAAGCAGGTCACACTCTGCATCTGCCGCTTCCCGGCACCCCTACTGCTGCCAGGCGGGAGTGAGGTGGCAGATGAGAAGTGTCGTCTCCGTCCCGAGCTTGTCTGCAGCACTGCTGCTGTGGTGGCTCTGGACCCGTGTACCTTGGGTGTCGGTGCATGTGGGTCTGGAGGCACACCGCGCTGCGGGGCCATCCTTGCAGAAGCTCATCCTGTTCCGCCTCGTGCCGGCGGGTTGCTCCTTGTTGGCGCCAGCCATGCCGGAGCTCATCCCTTCAGACGCGTCTGCTCTCTGCCAGATGCTCCTTCAGGATGCAGGACCCACCAGCGTGCACCGCCTTCGTACCCCTCCCGGGTGGCCGTGTCACAAACGTCGCCACGGCAACGCGGTGACAGCGTGGGCAGTGCTGGCCGCAGCCCATGATGACGCTGGCACCAGCAGCCTGCTGCCCGCCCCGGGTGGGAGTGCTGGCTCCTCTCTGTTTCCTCTCTCTTCCTTTCTGTGCTCTCCATGTTATGTTACTCCTTTTCCTTTAGTAGCCGTTGCCTGAATTGATGTTCAAGTAGTTGACACAGAAGCAACGACTGTTCCAAAGGACTCTACCCGTCTTGTTGAAGACCAGTTGGCAGAAGGTTTCTTTGTTTTGCCTGGAAGTTTTTTCATGGATTCTTTGTTAGAACAGTCACTAAATTACCTGACATTGATCCTCTGTGTCGTCGTTGTGACTGCGTCGCTCCCGCGACCGTAGTGGGCAGGGAGTGCTTTGTTTGGGGGATCCCAGGGATTTGCTTTTGTCACAGGCTTTGAAGGGGAAGGGGGGAACTGTGGGGTCCTATGGGGTCCTACGGGGGGGTATGGGATCCTATGGGGTGCTCTAGGTTACTAGAGGCTTTTATGGGGAAAGGGCGGAGAAGGGATTTGCTGGGGTTGTGTTGGGCCCCATGGGGAGGATGGGATGTCATGAGGTCCTATGGGGTCCTCTAGGTTCCTGCTGGGGGCACGGGCATGGGATTTTATGGTGTCATAAGACATGGTTTTGTAGGAATGTGAGAATGCGACTCTGTGCTGTGCTATGTTGTCCTATGATGGGTATGGGGTTCTGTGGGGTCCTATGGTGTCGTATGGGAGGGGATGGGACTCTCTGGGGGTCCTATAGGGTTCTATGCACAGGGGGATGGGAACCTATGGAGTCGCACAGGGCCCCATGTGGAAGGTATGGGATTCCAAGAGATCCTATGGGGGCTGGGCTCTCATGAAGTCTATGGGGTCCTATAGGCTCCTGTTTTGGGAGGGAGATAGGGGATTTGATGGTGTCTTATTGGGTGCGATGGGGTGCAAGGGTTGGGAAGATGGGATCCTATGGGGTCCTCTAGGTTTCCTGGGGGTGGGGTGATATGGGGTGCTCTGGGGGAGAATGGGATCTTATAAGGGTCTCTGGGGTCCTATGGGGTGTATGAGGGAGGGATGGGAACCTGTGGAGTCCTATAGGGTCTCCTAGGGAAAGGATGGGATCCAATGGGGCGTATGGGATTCTGTGGTGACCTATGGGGGAATATGGGATTCTATGGGGTCCTATGGGAAGGGATGGGACCCTATGGGGGGGTCCGATGGGTGGGAAAATTGGAACTTACGGAGTCCTGTAGGGTGCCATGGGGATGGAATGGAATGCTGTGGGGAGATGGGATCTCATGAGCTCCTGCGGGGTCCTGTAGGTTCCCTACAGGATGGGGCAGATGGGATGGGAGGGGAGGTATGGGATTTTATGGTGTCTTATGGGGTCCTATGGGGTCCTAGGTTCGGAGAGATGGTGTTCTACGGGCTCCTCTTGGGTCCTGGGGGAGCTGGGGTGGTGTCGTATGGGGTCCTCTATCTAGAATGTTCCTCTATCTGCCTTCTGTCTTGCTGCTGCTGTGGCAGCTCATCTCCTCCTGAGCTCTTCTCCCTTAGCATTATCCCCTCCTCTTCTGCTGGCTCATTCTTCCCTCGGCGTACTCGTGGGCCGGAAAATAGCCCATGTTCCTGTCCAAACCTGGAAAGCCCTAGACTCGCACCTCTTTGCCTGGCTCCCAGGTGGCCCATGGGTCAAAGGTATCCCATTTGATCTAGAGTGTGCTGTTGCAACTCTTCTGTTTGATTCCCTGTCTGATTCCATGCTTTATTCAACGGATACAAGGTGTTGTATCCTCCGTGTATTTTCTATCCACTTCAACTGATGATGGACAAGTCCAGCAGATCAGGGCAACCTTTGCAACCAAGCTCAACAAATCCTTTGTAGCAATTGTGTAACATTTAACTCCCCCTTAGGCCCTCCCCTTCTTTCCCCTTCTGCTTCCTCTTTTTTTTTTCTTTCTTTTTCTTTTCTGTTGCTAACCACCATGGAGGGTCACTTACGCTTCAATTTCAAGCAGCCTTTGAGCCACGGGGTGGTGTATGACTGCTGCTTTGTTTTCTGGCTCAAAGCTTGCTTCCTGAGGTATGTCTTGTGAGAAGACTCTAGGAGATGAGAGGTGGGTGTTGCCGTGTGGCAATCAGCGTCACTGTGCGGACACTTTTCCATTGGAAAGCATTTCTTTGGAGCTGTTTGCCTTGGGCCCAAGAGTGAAGGGAGTGCTCAGGTCCGCTGTGTGGACTGTTTGCTGGCGGAAGACCTGTCCTGTGACCAAAGAAGTCCTGTTTGCTCTGGGAGACTGGAGGATGATACCGTTGTATCCTGTGAAGACGAGCTACAAGTTGGTGTCTCCATACTGCCTCTTATCTGCTGGCAAGGCCGGGGAGATGGGCACCAAAGGCGTTCCTGCTGGGACCCAAAAGCCACAAGCTGTCACTCCAGACAGAGCTGACTCAACCACTTGGGACTTAGAAATAAGTCTGTCCCGTCGTCGTCGTCATCGCTGTGGTCACCGTCCTCATCTACGGAACAACGCCCAACGGCCCACCTCTCCTGAAGATCAGCGACTGAATCAGGAACCACGCCGGACCCATGGTGGTGTCCATCTCCGTCTTGCTTCCTAGAGAGACTCCTTGCTCCCATTTCCTATCTTTTCTGCTGCCCTTCTTCCCTTCCCCATCACCCTAGTTTGTACCTATCAAGACTCCTTGCTTCTATTTCCCATCGTTTCCATCGCTTTCCTTCCCTACCCCATTACCCCGATCCGTACTAGTGTCCGTCCTCCCCTTCCCCATCTCCCTTATTGAGATTTGTAATAAACTGGTCGGACCACCATTTCAACCGCTGTTTCTTAATCTCACGCCGGGTATACCTATATCAAAGAACCTCCTCTCCCTCCTATGCGTTGGAGCGAGACAAGAGCTTATGGGTCAGAGTAAAAGCGAAGGCCAGTAAGCCTGACATGATCATGGGAGTCTGCTACAGGCCAGCCAAGCGGGATGAAGAGGTGGACAAGACACTGCCTAGACAGCTGGGTGAGGTCTCAAGGTCTCTCCCCCTTGTGGGGACCTGTGGGGGACTTCTACCTCCCAGACATCTGCTGGATTTATGATAGAGCTGACAGGGAACAGTCCCGCAGGTTCCCGGAGTGTGTGGGAGATCACTTCCTGACACGGCTGGTGAAGGAGCCAACGAGGGGAAGCAAAATCCTGGAGCTGCTGTTTGTTAACAGAGAAGGTCTTGTGGGGGACGTAAAGGTTGGATGCCGTCTGGGGCAAAGTGATCACAAGATGCGAGATTTCTCGATCCTTGTTGAAGCACGGCGGGGAGTCAGCAGAAGTGCCAGCAGGTCGGGCTTGGTGTCTTCTCACAGCTGATGGGTGACAGGACGAGGGGAAATGGCCTCAAGTTGCACCAGAGTAAGTTGAGGTTGGATATCAGGACTTTATGGAGGGTCTTTACGGAAAGGCTGTTTAAGCCCTGGAATGGGCTGCCCAGGGAGGTAGTTGAGTCCCTTCCCCTGGATGTGTTTAACAGCCGTCTGGATGTGGTGCTCAGGGACACGACTGAGCGGAGGGCTGTTGCAGTTGGGGTAGGATGGTGAGGTTGAGGTTGGACTCGATGATCTTGCAGGTCTTTTCCAACCTGAGCAATTCTATGATTCTATGATTCTATGATTCTATGATGCCATATCCATTCCAAGTCCGTCCCATACCCAGAGTCCATCCCATATCTTTCCCATTTCCTGTATCCATCCCATACCCATATCCCCACACCCCACACCCCTAGCCAATGTCCCAATCCCACGTGGTATATCCCCCATCCCCAGATCCCCATATCCCTACTCCAAATCCCATTCCCCGTCCCTCATCCCAACCCCAGCTCCCACTGTCAATCCCACTCCCTCATCCCTCTTCCCAATCGCACATCCCTAAAGCCAATCCCATCGCCCATCCCCTACAGCCATAGGCTGTCCCCCGAGGCCCCTCCTCCCTCGCCGCCGCTCGGCCCCGCCCCCGGCCTCTCATTGCTCAGCAGCTGTTCCGGCCCGGCCCGGCCCGGCCTCTCATTGCTCAGCGGCAGCGCCGCCGGCTCCGATTGGCTGAGGCGCAGCGCGCGGGAGCGGCCGTTGGCCGCTGGCTCGGGCCCGCCCGGCTCTCCCCTCAGCCGGCGCCGCTCCCTACCCGGGCGGCCCCGCACGGCCCCGCCGCTGCAGCCGCTGTGCGCCGGAGCTGTCCGGGCAGCCCCGAGCCGGAAGTGCGGCACGACGGGAGCGGTGCTGAGGACAGCGGCGCCGGAGGTGTGCGGGAGAACGGCTCCGGGACGGGGCCAGGGAGCGGAACCGTGCGCGGCCCTCCCCTCGGCCGTGGGAGAATATGCGGCTCTCGGGAGGGATGTGGGCTAATGGGGGCCTTTAGGGCTGTGCGGGTCTGATGGGAGGATCCGGGGCTCTAGGGGGCTGTGGTGAGGCTATAAGGAGGCTGTGGGGGCCATGGGAGCATCTAGGGAGATACGTGAGTGTAGGGCGTGTCTGGGGGCTGTGGGCCTATAGGAAGGGAGGTGTGGGGAGGCTTGAGGGAGGATGTGGGGCTCTAGAAAGCTGTGGGGCACTAAGGAAGGGGTCTAAGTTGGCTGTGGGGGGGTGTTTGGGAAGTGCTGTTGAATCATGTCCTGAAGCTCTGATTGCCCACCTGAGGCCAGCCCTGAGTGAGCCGTGGGAGCCCAGGTGAAGGCAATCCAGCTGTGTGAGTGGAAGGGCTGGAGCCAGGCTGCAGCTCTCCTAGAGCCTGCTGAAGGGCTGACTGCCCCTGGGGAAGGATCTCTTTCTGGAGATGGCTCCTCTGGTAGTTTTTTCTGCGAGCCCGGGACACGGGTGAGCCTTTTCATTCATTTCCAGCTCTCCCTTTCAACGTGATCATCTTTCTAGCTGTGCGATCTGTGGGCACCGGCCTAAGCGCAGCGCTGTGTATCTCTGTTGCTCATCCAGGGGGATATAGGAGACTGGGGGGCCGGGTGTGCTCTAGTGGGGACAGAATCCTAGAATATGTCAATCTCTCCTCGTTTGGTTTCTGTTAGGACGGGGGGAAGGGGAGCGGCGTGAAGCTGCGTGCATTCCCTGCTGCGGGGCTGTGCTGGCAGCGGTGCGGTTGGTTTGTTTTTTTCTGCTTGGGAGGGTGGGAAGGAGCTCAGCAGGCCTGGCTCGGGGCCTGCTGGCCCTAAGGAGGCCCCTCTGGGCCCGGCCCCTCATGCTTCGGTCAGTTTGGCAATGGCAGTGTGTATCTGTGTGGGGAAAAAAGTGTGTGTAGCAATGGTGGTACTTGGTGGTACAATGGTGGAGGAAGACACGGTTTGTCTTTTTCACTGTTGTATGGGGACACTCAGGTGAGAAAGCGTTGTGCTTTATGGCACAGTTTCCTTGAGCAAAGGCTGCTTTGGCAGCAGAGGTTTGGTGCCAGGAGGCATGAAAGCACTGAAGCAAATGCTGCTGTGCAGTGGGCCCAGAGACATCAGCTCCCAGCACGTCCCTGGCGGTGGATGTGTGCACGCTCTGTGTCTGTCAGTGATTGCTCCAAAGGCTTTGTAGTCAGCTGTGCGTGGCTGTTTTCTTTTTAGGGCGTGGGAACAGAGGGCAACTCGCTGATGGGAGTGATGGTGTCCTGCTCGGAAGTGGATGTGCTGGGTGGCAGAAGAGGATTCGTGGCCGAGTGTGGAAAATCTCTCTGCTCCTTCCTGAAGGTAAGCTTTTCAAAGTGAGACACACGCAGCTGCATTTGCAGGGTGCCTTGAAGGAGGTGACCCCCACTTGACATTGGTTGAGTATTTTAAAGAAGCTGTGATTAAGGAGACGTAACGTTAAGTTCTGAAAGTGTTCCTGAATTTTTTTAAATTGTCTGAAAGAATTCAAGCAATGCAGGGAGAGAAAGAAAGAAAGAAAGAAAAAGAATAACAACAACTGTGTGTTAGAATAACAACTTGCTGCTGCTGCTGTGGCAGCTCATCTACTCTTGCGCTCTTCTCCCTTAGATTCTCCGCAGCTCTTCTGCTCTTCTGCTGGGTCATTCTTCCCCCTGTGCTCCCTCCTCCTCAGCTGCCTCTTCATTCTCCCAGTAATGGCTCCTATTGTGCCATTCTTTCTTGCCCGTACCCTCACTCTTCCTTCATCCGCATCTGCACTCTTCTGCTCTTCTTTTTCCCTGCTTCCTTTCTGCATCTGCATTCCTCTGCTGCTTTCCTTTCTTCCCTGTCTCCTCACTCCTCTGACTTCTGCATCAGCACTCCTCCTTTGCTCTTCTTTCTTCCCTGTGTCTTCATCCTTTCTTCTGCATCTACTCTCCTTTTTTGCTCATCTTTCTTCTCTTCCTCGCTCCATTTCTGCATATGCCCTTCTTCTCTTCTTTCTTCCCCTTCTCCTCATTCCTCATTCTTCTGCATCTACACCCCTCTGCTTTCTTCTGGCTTGTGAATTCACTCCTTTCCTCAGCATCTGCGCTCCCCTTCTGCAGTTTTCTTCCCTGTCTCCTCACTCCTCTTTCTTCTGCGCTTACACTCCTCTTCTGCTGCTCTTTCTTGTTTCCTCACTCCTCTTTCATCTGCATCTGCACTCTTCTTCAGGTGTTTTTTTCCCCTGCTTCCTCTCTCTTCTTCGTCTGCCCTGCTTTTCTGCTCTCTTTTCTTCCCTGTAACGTTACTTCTCTTTTTTTCTGCATCTGCTCTCCTCTTCCTCTTTCTCCCCGGTATTCTCACTGCTCATTCACATGCACCTGCTCTCCTCTTCTACCGTTCTTTCCTCCTTGTATCCTCACTCTTTTTCTGACCGTTTTCCTTGCATCTCAGCGCTCCCCTTTCACCTGCATCTGCTTTTCTCTTCTGCTGTGTTGTTTTTTGTTGTTGTTTTTTCCCCCTGCTTCCTCACTCCTCTTTTGTCTGCATTGGCTCTGCTCTTCTGCTCTTCTTTCTTCCCGCTATCCTCACTCCTTCTTTTGCATCTGTCCCTCCCTGTCTTTCCCTTCTTTTCTGTCCTCCCTACTCTTTCCTCTGCATTCTCACTCTTGTTCTGTTCTTATTCCCCTGCGTCCTCATTCCTTTTTCCTCTGCTTCAACACTCCTCTGCTGTTGGACTTTGTTTCCTGTTTCCACGCTTCTCTTTATTCTGCGTCTGCACGTCTCTTCTCCTGTTTTATATTTTACCCATACTCACTCCTCTTTCTTTTGCATCTGCTCTTCTTTTCTGCTTTTTCTGTTTCCATTTCCCCACTGCTCGTTTTTCTGCTTCCCCACTCTGTTTCCATTGTTTTTTCTTCCGTGTCTCCTCAGTCCTCTTTCATCGGCATCTACTCCTTTTCTACTGTTCTTTCTCCTCACTCCTCTTCCTTCTGCCTCTGCTCTCCTCTCTGCTTTGCTTTGTTCCCTGTCTCCTCACTTGTCTTCTGCATCCGTTGCCCTTCCTCTGCTTTTCCCCTGTATCCTCACTTGTCTTTCTTCGGACTGCTCTCCTTTGCTGCTCTTTGTTGTTCCCTGTGTCATCTCCTGTCTTCTGCATCTGCACCCTTCTGCTGTTCCTTTTTCCCGTATCTTCTCCCCTCTCTCCTCTTCCTGCCCTCCTCTTCTCTTCTGACCTTTCTTCCTTGTGCCCTCACCCCTCTTCTTCATCTCCACTCCTCTTGTGCTATTTGTTCTTCTTCATCTGCTCCCTTGCACTGTTCTTATGTTCACTGCCCTATCCGCTCTTCTCTACTGCGCTTTTCATTCTCTGCTCTTCTGTCGTCGCTTCTTCTCTTCTGCCCTTCTCACTTGCCTCTTTCTTCTCTTCCCATCTCCTGTACTTTTGCTATGCTTCTTTTCCCTCTTCTCCCGTTCAGCTCCTCTCCATTTCTGCTTTTCTGTCTGACCTGTATCCACTCATCCCTTCTTCAGCTTTTCTCCCCATCTGCTTGTTTTTCGTCCCTTCATCTTCTCTTCTCCTCCTTTTCCACTTGTGCTCTTCTTTCTTACCTGTGTCTGTTCTTCTCTCCTTTGGCTCTTCTGTGAGTCAGTGTCTGTCTTGCCTTTATCCTCTCTTCTCCTGAAGATGGGGAGTTCTTGGAGTGGGTGGAGAGGAGGGCCAGTAAGAAGATGAGAGGGCTGAAGCACCTCTCCTGTGAAGAAAGAATGAGGGACCTGGGATTGCTTAGCTTGGAGAAGGCTCTAAGGAGGCCTCACTGTGGCCTTTCAATAGTTGAAGGGAGCGTATAAAGAGGTGGGGGTACGAGTGTAACGAGGGGGGGTAGTGATAGGACATGCGGGAATGGTCTTAAAGTGAGACAGGGGAGGTCTAGGTGAGATATTTGGAGGAAGTTTTTTCCCCCAGAGGGTGGTGAGGCACTGGAACAGGTTGCCCCTGGAGGTTGTGGATGCCCCAGCCCTGGAGGCATTCAAGGCCAGGCTGCATGTGGCACAGGGCACTTTGGTCTAGTGGTTGTCGACCCTGCACATAGCAGGGGGGTGGAAAGTAGATGGTCATTGTGGTCCTTTTCAACCCACGCCATTCTATGATTCTGTGATTCTTTATAGGCCGCAATCTTCCAGTTGGAAAGGGCCTCCAGAGACCACTGGTATCCTCTGAGAGCTCTGAGCTGCCGCAACAATTGGAAGCTGACTTCATTTTTGGTCATCCCCTGCAGCGGAAAAGCTCTGACAGACAAGACAACCGTGATGCTGGATTTCCTTTGGCTTCAAGTAAAGCACTGTGAGATGTTCTGATGCCCTCCCACAATTCTTTCCCCCTCCACCGGCACAAGAGCTGGTGTGAAAAGACGCAATGACACTGTCACAGGCATTCTGGAGATTTCTACAGAATAGGCCCATGGTAAGGCTTTATTGACAGCTTTTTCCCCTCTACATTTCACTCTAGATCTCGTTGATGGGCCTGGAGAAGAGGAGGCGGTGTGGTGACTTCATTGCAGCCTTCCAGTATACAAAGGGAGCCTCCAAACAGGAGGGCAGTCGAACCTTTACAGTGGTAGGTGATGGCAGAAGAAGGGGAAGTGGTTTTGAGTAGAGAAATCCTTCAGATTGGATGTCAGGGAGAAGTTCTTTCCAGAGCCAGTGGTGAGATGCTGGAAGCGGATGCCCTGAGAGCTCGTGGGCGCCGCGTCCCTGGCAGTGTTCAAGGGCAGGTTGTTTGGGGCCCTGGGCAGCCTGGTCTACTGTTAGGTATGATGCAGATGGGATTGACGCATCAGTTTTGCAGCCTCGAGTGGAGCTCTGTCACTCCTGGGCGCCCCATGCCCGCATCAGCGTGGGTAGCGGGTGGCCTTCCTGCGGGGTGGGGCTTTGGTGTTTGGAGGCTGACGCTGCGGAGACTGTGTTACTTGGTTTATCGGTGGCAGCACTCCCGCTCTGTCGGCGGAGGACTCTGCAGGCTGGCTGGCCTCACTCTGAGATGCTGCTGCAGCCACCTCCTCAGGTTGTTTGTGCACTGGCCTGCTCTTCTTAGCCCTCTGCCTGAGAAGTTGCACTGAGTCGCAGTGCAGCAGTGGTAGCCTGGATTCTTGGCCTTGGAACGTTTCCGCTTCCAGGTCTTCCTCACGGAAGCTCACGCGTTTTGTTCCCAGCGCTCGGCCCCGGTCTTCTTGGCCTTTGGTTCCTGCCTGGCCCTGCAGCTGGCAGGTCAGCGGCTGCTTTTGGGCTTCAGGCACTGCGCATATCGCTGGCAGCAGACTGGAAGGACAGAGCGGGAGGGGTCCGCCTGAGTGGGTGATGGCTTTGGGGCCGCATCCTGCAAGCCGGAGCCAGGACCCTTGGCTGCAACACAGCCTTCCCCACAGACAGCTCACCGGCAGCCCCGTGGCTCTCCCCCATGGGATCCAGAGAGGGGCCAGCCCTGTGAGCTGGGGGGCTCCTGGCGTCCCCGGCCCAGCACTGTTGGGCAGCCACAAACAGGGACCCTCTGGGCTTAGGGGATGGGCTCTCGTTGGGTCAGTAAATCACCCCCATGCACATGCCAAGCCAGAGCCTCCAGCCTCACCTGAATGTAGAGCTGTCTTTCCGCAGCAAGCTCCTTATCTTTCTGAATTCTCCTGCATCTACGCTTGCCGAGCTCAAGCGTTTGATGAAGGTTGGCGTGCCAGCAAATCTCACTGCAATGGGGAAGGCAGAGGAGACTCCCCGTAAACCCTTGGGCTCACTCACTCACAAGGGGTGCTCAGGCCTGTTCCCCGAACATCCGAGAGGGCCGCTCCGCTCTACCCACTGCTGACCTCTGCGCTTCCCTCGGACCCTCCCTGAAACCATCTCTGGCCCCACTCCTCCTCTCTGCCATCTTGGGACTCTCTTTTGGGGCTGCACTAGTGACGTTGGCTTTGGGAAAGCGGGGCCGGGTGGTGATGATGAGCTGACAGGGTGACTTTTGGGGACCGTGTCCTTCCAGTGGGGGAGGGCAGGGCCTAAGATGCCGACGTCCTCCTGCCATAGCCAGGGATGGGGGCACGTCACAGCCAGCGCCTTAGTTTTGGAGAGGCCAGCAATTGCTTGTGGGAAGAGGCCGTGCTGAGCTGGCGTGAAGCTTTGACACAAGTCCAGGCAACGCTACAGGCTTGGGGCAGAGTGGCTGGAAGACTGTGTAGAGGAAATGGAGCTGGGGGTGTTGATTGACCCTAGACTGAACGTGAGCCAGCAGTGTGCCCAGGTGGCCAAGAAGGCCAATGGCATCCTGGCTTGTATCAGAACTATTGTGGCCAGCAGGAACAGGGAAGGCATTCTCCCCGTGTACTCAGCACTGGTGAGGCCGCACCTGGAGTACTGCGTCCAGTTTTGGGCCCCTCACTGTAAGAAAGACATCGAGGCCCTGGAGCGTGTCCAGAGGAGGGCAACAAAGCTGGTGAGGGATCTGGAGCACAGGCCTTATGAGGAGCGGCTGAAGGAGCTGGGATTGTGCAGCCTAGAGAAGAGGAGGCTCAGGGGAGACGTTATTGCTCTCTATAAGTAGCTGAAAGGAGGTTGTAGTGAGCTGGGGCTCAGCCTCTCCTCTCGTGTGCCTAGTGCTAGGACTAGAGGGAATGGCTTCAAGCTGCACCAGGGAAGATTCAGGCTGGACGTTAGGAAGTACTACTTCCCTGAAAGGGTGGTCAGGCACAGGAATGGGCTGCCCAGAGAGGTGGTGGAGTCACCGAGCCTGGTGGTGTTCTAAGAGCGTTTGGATGTTGTGTTGAGGGACATGGTTTAGCAAGAACCATTGGTGAAGGGCAAATGGTTGGACGGGATGATCCTGTGGGTCTTTTCCAACCTTAGCGATTCTATGATTCTATGATTCTAAGTCAGAGCCCTTGGCCGATGGTCAGCAAGGGATTTCCCATCTCAAGTGTGTGGCCCGTGGCACGGAAAGGAGCTGGAAGCTGCTTTACCTTTCTTGCCCTCTTGGACGAGAGGTGGCAAAGCCTCTTCTTTCTTTGGTTTCCCCTCAGCAGGGACGCTTCCTGAGGACTTGCGGTATATGCCGGGTGGTGGTTTGGGCACAAACTCCATTTGAAACCTGTACACGAGGAGAAGACAGTGAGCGTTGGGACGCAGCACTCCACTAATGGCTGTTGCTCTCTCTGATTGCCTGCGGACAGGCACGTTTTCATTCTGCATTAAGGCAGCTGGTTTCTAAAGGCTGTAGCAGGGTCAGTTGGGATAGGACCAGGGGAAATTGTTTCAACCGGAAAGAGGGAAGATTTCCAATGGATATAAGGAAGATGTTTTGGACAGAAAAGTGGTGAGGCACTGCAACGTCTTGCCCAGAGAGGTGGTGGCTGCCTCGACAGGCATCCAAGGTCGGGCTGGACCAGGCTCAGAGCAGCCTCATCTGGTGGAAAATCCCTGCTCCCTGCAGGGAGTGCACAGTGTGGGAGTAGGTGCCCTTTCAGGATTCCTACCAGCTCAAATGATTTGATGATTCTATGCCGTATGCTCGTGGGCAGGACTGGGACAGCCATGGACACAAGGAACAAACACTACGGAATGAGAGCTGGGCAGCTGCAGCAAGCAGCAGCTGCAGCCACCAACATACTCACTCGGGAAAGACGACAAGGCAGCCAGAGAGCGCCAGGGAGGCCACTGGTGCCGCTCGGGACGCCACCATGTCCAGCAGCCAGGGGGCCTGCAGGGGAGGAACAGGGAGGATGTGAAACATCCTTGTGACGGCTGAGGCCCTGGGGACACAAGGAGCCCAAGGCAGGGAGAGCTGACGGCCCCGCAGCACTTGCACGGCCCGAGCAGCTGGCCAGGTCCTTGTGGGCCGTGCGCGGGCACAGCAAGGGTCACGGGACTGCCCGGGCCACGCAGAAACCTACAGCTCACCTTGAGAAGAGCTCTTCTGAATTTCTCTTTGCCTGACAGCTTCTCGAGGAAGTCGCGGTAGAATTTCATTTGAAAGGTCAGGCCATCAATGTGGAGCACTCCAATGTCCTTGAGGACAACGGCAACGTTCTCGCCATTCTTCAGGCAGCCGGAGATCAGGGACACGGTGCTTTGGATGCACATCTTTGCTCTCTGCCAGGTCACAGAGGCAGTTGCAGCCACCTTGCTGTATTTCAGCGGCTCCACCTTCCTATGGGCTGAAAAATGCGAGGGACGCAGTTGATGATACGGTTGGTTTTCCGCAGTGCTTTCCTAGAACTGCTTCTTGTGGCCATCAGCCAGAACGGCCCCATGTTTGCATGGACTCCTGCCACGGGGAGGTTTGCCTATGAGAACGGAGGCGGTGGCCCTGTTTGCCCTGTCCGTGAAGCCAGGAAAGGTTTAATCCCCCCGCCTACCATACCTGGCAGGGACTCCCTGCGGGGCTTGAGGTGGTGCGTGGCTATCAGGTTTGCAGACAGGTGAAACACCGGCCACTGCAGAGTCACAGTCCCGTCCTCACTCCTGATGTCTTTGTTGATGGTGTCAAAGGTGCCAAAGGTGGCAATCCAGACCCCCTGCAAGTGAAAGAGGAAGGAAGGGCGCAAGGGTTATGGGCCGGCTGGAGGAAGAGCCCATGTGGTGGTCCAACGCAGGGGCGCAGCTCAGGAGCCCTCTCGCGCTGTTCAGAGGCACAAGCCAGGGCATCGGGAATGGCTTTGGGAAGGGGCTGCACAGTCCTCTCCTTCCCCTGGCCCTCCCACATGCAGCACAGCAGTCAGGGCAGAAGCAGCCTGGTGGGATCCAGAGGCTTGCCAGGATTGGCCTCAGCCCTGAGATAGGACACCGCCCAGCACAGGTGATCCCGCAGGATGTGCAGGAAGCCCACGGCATGCCCAGTAGAGACATGTGGGGTGAGTTTCCTGCTTTCTGTGGAGGGGAAGACCGAGAGGAAGTCTCGTCTGAGCCGGGCAGGGAGAGGAGGAAGGCGCCAGCCAACCCACCTTCTGCACCAGAAGGTGCTCTTGTACGTAGTCGGCCACCGCATCCCAGACGGCAACTCGCTCTGGAGGGCAAAGAAAAGCAGGTCACACTCTGCATCTGCCGCTTCCCGGCACCGCTACCGCTGCCAGGCGGGAGTGAGGTGGCAGATGGGAAGTGTCGTCTCCGTCCCGAGCTTGGCTGCAGCAGCGTGCTGTGGTGGCTCTGGACCCGTGTACCTTGGGTGTCGGTGCATGTGTGTCTGGAGGCACACCGCGCTGCGGGGCCATCCTTGCAGAAGCTCATCCTGTTCCGCCTCGTGCCGGCGGGTTGCTCCTTGTTGGCGCCAGCCATGCCGGAGCTCATCCCTTCAGACGCGTCTGCTCTCTGCCAGATGCTCCTTCAGGATGCAGGACCCACCAGCGTGCACCGCCTTCGTACCCCTCCCGGGTGGCCGTGTCACAAACGTCGCCACGGCAACGCGGTGACAGCGTGGGCAGTGCTGGCCGCAGCCCATGATGACGCTGGCACCAGCAGCCTGCTGCCCGCCCCGGGTGGGAGTGCTGGCTCCTCTCTGTTTCCTCTCTCTTCCTTTCTGTCCTCTCCATGTTATGTTACTTGTTTTCCTTTAGTAGCCGTTGCCTGAATTGATGTTCAAGTAGTTGACACAGAAGCAACGACTGTTCCAAAGGACTCTACCCGTATTGTTGAAGACCAGTTGGCAGAAGGTTTCTTTGTTTTGCCTGGAAGTTTTTTCATGGATTCTTTGTTAGAACAGTCACTAAATTACCTGACATTGATCCTCTGTGTCGTTGTTGTGACTGCGTCGCTCCCGCGACTCTAGCGGGCAGGGAGTGCTTTGTTTGGGGGATCCCAGGGATTTGGTTTTGTCACAGGCTTTGAAGGGGAAGGGGGGACCTGTGGGGTCCTATGGGGTCCTACGGGGGGTATGGGATCCTATGGGGTGCTCTAGGTTTCTAGAGGGTTTTATGGGGAGAGGGGGGAGAAGGGATTTGCTGGGGTTGTGTTGGGCCCCATGGGGGGGATGGGATGTCATGAGGTCCTATGGGGTCCTATAGATTCCTCCTGGGGGCACGGGCATGGGATTTTATTGTGTCTTATGAGGTCCTGGTTTTGTAGGAATGTGATCCAGTGGGGTCCTTGAGAGTTCTAGGGGGCGGGGTTAAAAATCATCGCGTCCAAACATGGCCTACCCATAGCAGCCCAACTCTAACAGCCCTCCGCTCAAGCACGTCCCTGAGCAGCGCATGCAGACGGTTTTGAAACACATCTGAGGAAGTGTGACTCAACCACCTCCCTGGGGAGAAATATCCTTCAGGCCATGTGGGGTTCTATGGGGGAATGGTACCTTCGTGGAGTCTGTGGGGTCCTTTGAGTAGTATGGGGGAGGGATGGGAACATACGGAGTCCTCTAGGGGAAAGCATGGGGAAGGTATGTGTTCCTATGGGGTCTTCTAGGGTTCTATGGTGGCCTATGGTGTGGTGGGAGGGGAGAATGCGACTGTGTGCTGTGCTATGTTGTCCTATGATGGGTATGGGGTTCTGTGGGGTCCTATGGTGTCGTATGGGAGGGGATGGGACTCTCTGGGGGTCCTATAGGGTTCTATGCATGGGGGGATGGGAACCTATGGAGTCGTACAGGGCCCCATGTGGAAGGTATGGGTTCCCAAGAGATCCTATGGGGGCTGGGCTCTCGTGAAGTCTATGGGGTCCTATAGGCTCCTTTTTTGGGAGGGAGATAGGGGATTTGATGGTGTCTTATTGGGTCTGATGGGGTGCAAGTGTTGGGAAGATGGGATCCTATGGGGTCCTCTAGGGTTCCTGGGGGTGGGGTGATATGGGGTAGTCTGTGGTAGAATGGGATCTTATAAGGGTCTTTGGGGTCCGGAAAATAGCCCATGTTCCTGTCCAAACCTGGAAAGCCCTAGACTCGGACCTCTTTGCCTGGCTCCCAGGTGGCCCATGTGTCAAAGGTATCCCATTTGATCTAGAGTGTGCTGTTGCAACTCTTCTGTTTGATTCCCTGTCTGATTCCATGCTTTATTCTACTTATAAAAGGTGTTGTATGCTGCTTTATTTTCTGGCTCAAAGCTTGCTTCCTGAGGTATGTCTTGTGAGAAGACTCTAGGAGATGAGAGGTGGGTGTTGCCGTGTGGCAATCAGCGTCACTGTGCGGACACTTTTCCATTGGAAAGCATTTCTTTGGAGCTGTTTGCCTTGGGCCCAAGAGTGAAGGGAGTGCTCAGGTCCGCTTTGTGGACTGTTTGCTGGCGCAAGACCTGTCCTGTGACCAAAGAAGTCCTGTTTGCTCTGGGAAATTGCAGGATGATACCATTGTATCCTGTGAAGACGAGCTACAAGTTGGTGTCTCCATACTGCCTCTTATCTGCTGGCAAGGCCGGGGAGATGGGCACCAAAGGCGTTCCTGCTGGGACCCAAAAGCCACAAGCTGTCACTCCAGACAGAGCTGACTCAACCACTTGGGACTTAGAAATAAGTCTGTCCCGTCGTCGTCGTCATCGCTGCGGTCACCGTCCTCATCTACGGAACAACGCCCAATGGCCCACCTCTCCTGAGGATCAACAACTGAATCAGGAACCACGCCGGACCCATGGTGGTGTCCATCTCCGTCTTGCTTCCTAGAGAGACTCCTTGCTCCCATTTCCTATCTTTTCTGCTGCCCTTCTTCCCTTCCCCATCACCCTAGTTTGTACCTATCAAGACTCCTTGCTTCTATTTCCTATCTTTTCCATCGCTTTCCTTCCCTTGCCCATTACCCCGATCCGTACTAGTGTCCGTCCTCCCCTTCCCCATCTCCCTTCTTGAGATTTGTAATAAACTGGTCGGACCACCATTTCAACCGCTGTTTCTTAATCTCATGCCGGGTATACGTATATCAAAGAACCTCCTCTCCATCCTATGCGTTGGAGCGAGACAAGAGCTTATGGGTCAGAGTAAAAGCGAAGGCCAGTAAGCCTGACATGATCATGGGAGTCTGCTACAGGCCAGCCAAGCGGGATGAAGAGGTGGACAAGACACTAGCCAATCCCTAGCCAATGTCCCAATCCCACGTGGTATATCCCCCATCCCCAGATCCCCATATCCCTACTCCAAATCCCATTCCCCGTCCCTCATCCCAACCCCAGCTCCCACTGTCAATCCCACTCCCTCATCCCTCTTCCCAATCGCACATCCCTAAAGCCAATCCCATCGCCCATCCCCTACAGCCATAGGCTGTCCCCCGAGGCCCCTCCTCCCTCGCCGCCGCTCGGCCCCGCCCCCGGCCTCTCATTGCTCAGCAGCTGTTCCGGCCCGGCCCGGCCCGGCCTCTCATTGCTCAGCGGCAGCGCCGCCGGCTCCGATTGGCTGAGGCGCAGCGCGCGGGAGCGGCCGTTGGCCGCTGGCTCGGGCCCGCCCGGCTCTCCCCTCAGCCGGCGCCGCTCCCTACCCGGGCGGCCCCGCACGGCCCCGCCGCTGCAGCCGCTGTGCGCCGGAGCTGTCCGGGCAGCCCCGAGCCGGAAGTGCGGCACGACGGGAGCGGTGCTGAGGACAGCGGCGCCGGAGGTGTGCGGGAGAACGGCTCCGGGACGGGGCCAGGGAGCGGAACCGTGCGCGGCCCTCCCCTCGGCCGTGGGAGAATATGCGGCTCTCGGGAGGGATGTGGGCTAATGGGGGCCTTTAGGGCTCTGCGGGTCTGATGGGAGGATCCGGGGCTCTAGGGGGCTGTGGTGAGGCTATAAGGAGGCTGTGGGGGCCATGGGAGCATCTAGGGAGATACGTGAGTGTAGGGCGTGTCTGGGGGCTGTGGGCCTATAGGAAGGGAGGTGTGGGGAGGCTTGAGGGAGGATGTGGGGCTCTAGAAAGCTGTGGGGCACTAAGGAAGGGGTCTAAGTTGGCTGTGGGGGGGGTGTTTGGGAAGTGCTGTTGAATCATGTCCTGAAGCTCTGATTGCCCACCTGAGGCCAGCCCTGAGTGAGCCGTGGGAGCCCAGGTGAAGGCAATCCAGCTGTGTGAGTGGAAGGGCTGGAGCCAGGCTGCAGCTCTCCTAGAGCCTGCTGAAGGGCTGACTGCCCCTGGGGAAGGATCTCTTTCTGGAGATGGCTCCTCTGGGAGTTTTTTCTGCGAGCCCGGGACACGGGTGAGCCTTTTCATTCATTTCCAGCTCTCCCTTTCCAACGTGATCATCTTTCTAGCTGTGCGATCTGTGGGCACCGGCGTAAGCGCAGCGCTGTGTATCTCTGTTGCTCATCCAGACTGGGGCTGTTTGGCTCTAGTGGGGACAGAATCCTAGCATATGTCAATCTCTCCTCGTTTGGTTTCTGTTAGGACGGGGGGAAGGGGAGCGGCGTGAAGCTGCGTGCATTCCCTGCTGCGCGGCTGTGCTGGCAGCGGTGCGGTTGGTTTTTTTTCTGCTTGGGAGGGTGGGAAGGAGCTCAGCAGGCCTGGCTCGGGGCCTGCTGGCCCTAAGGAGGCCCCTCTGGGCCTGGCCCCTCATGCTTTGGTCAGGTTGGCAATGGCAGTGTGTGTCTGTGTGGGGAAAAAAGTGTGTGTAGCAATGGTGGTACTTGGTGGTACAATGGTGGGGGAAGACACGGTTTGTCTTTTTCACTGTTGTATGGAGACACTCAGGTGAGAAAGCGTTGTGCTTTATGGCACAGTTTCCTTGGGCAAAGGCTGCTTTGGCAGCAGAGGTTTGCTGCCAGGAGGCATGAAAGCACTGAAGCAAATGCTGCCGTGCACTGGGCCCAGAGACATCAGCTCCCAGCACGTCCCTGGCGGTGGATGTGTACATGCTCTGTGTCTGTCAGTGATTGCTCCAAAGGCTTTGTAGTCAGCTGTGCGTGGCTGTTTTCTTTTTAGGGCGTGGGAACAGAACAGAAAGTTCTGAAAGTGTTCCTGAATGTTCTTAAATTGTCTAAAAGAATTCAAGCAGTGCAAAGAAAGAAAGATAAAAAAAGAACAACAACAACCATTGTGTGTCCAGAACAGAACCCTGCTTTAATAGAGACTAAAGGTGATTGACATTCCTTTTTCTTCTTCTCTCCATGACTGAATGTGCACTCATCTTCTCTCTCTGCTCTGCTGCTCTCTGCACATGCCTTCCCGCTTCAGTTCTTCTGTTGAACTCCTGTCTTCTTCATTTCTCTTCCTCTCTACCTTTGGAACCCCTTCCCTGATACCCCTTCCCTCCCTTCTCTCTTCTGTCTTTTCTGACTTCTCCTCTCTGCTGTCTTCCTCTCCTCTACTTGATGTTTTTTTCCCCCATCCTCTTCTCTCTCTTTTCTCTGCACCATTATTTCTCCTTATCCTTCTCCTGCACTTCTGTCTCTGCTGTTCCCTGCTCTCAGTCCTCTGCCCGTTACTCCCCTTGTCCCATTCTCCTCCTCCCTCTTCTCCCCTCTATCTGCTTGATCTCTTGCTGCTGCTGCTGTGGCAGCTCATCTACTCTTGCGCTCTTCTCCCTTAGATTCTCCGCAGCTCTTCTGCTCTTCTGCTGGGTCATTCTTCCCCCTGTGCTCCCTCCTCCTCAGCTGCCTCTTAATTCTCCCAGTAATGGCTCCTATGGTGCCATTCTTTCTTGCCCGTACCCTCACTCTTCCTTCATCCGCATCTGCACTCTTCTGCTCTTCTTTTTCCCTGCTTCCTTTCTGCATCTGCATTCCTCTGCTGCTTTCCTTTCTTCCCTGTCTCCTCACTCCTCTGACTTCTGCATCAGCACTCCTCCTTTGCTCTTCTTTCTTCCCTGTGTCTTCATCCTTTCTTCTGCATCTACTCTCCTTTTTTGCTCATCTTTCTTCTCTTCCTCGCTCCATTTCTGCATATGCCCTTCTTCTCTTCTTTCTTCCCCTTCTCCTCATTCCTCATTCTTCTGCATCTACACCCCTCTGCTTTCTTCTGGCTTGTGAATTCACTCCTTTCCTCAGCATCTGCGCTCCCCTTCTGCAGTTTTCTTCCCTGTCTCCTCACTCCTCTTTCTTCTGCGCTTACACTCCTCTTCTGCTGCTCTTTCTTGTTTCCTCACTGCTCTTTCATCTGCATCTGCACTCTTCTTCAGGTGTTTTTTTCCCCTGCTTCCTCTCTCTTCTTCGTCTGCCCTGCTTTTCTTCCCTGTCACATTACTTCTCTTTTTTTCTGCATCTGCTCTCCTCTTCCTCTTTCTCCCCGGTATTCTCACTGCTCATTCACATGCAGCTGCTCTCCTCTTCTACCGTTCTTTCCTCCTTGTATGCTCACTCTTCTTCTGACCGTTTTCCTTGCATCTCAGCGCTCCCCTTTCACCTGCATCTGCTTTTCTCTTCTGCTGTGTTTTTTTTTTGTTTGTTTGTTTTTTTTCCCCCTGCTTCCTCACTCCTCTTTTGTCTGCACTGGCTCTGCTCTTCTGCTCTTCTTTCTTCCCGCTATCCTCACTCCTTCTTTTGCATGTGCCCACCTCTTAGGCTCTTCCTTCTTTTCTGTCCTCCCTGCTCTTTCCTCTGCATTCTCACTCTTGTTCTGTTCTTATTCCCCTGCGTCCTCATTCCTTTTTCCTCTGCTTCAACACTCCTCTGCTGCTGGACTTTGTTTCCTGTTTCCACGCTTCTCTTTATTCTGCGTCTGCACGTCTCTTCTCCTGTTTTATATTTTACCCATACTCACTCCACTTCCTTCTGCATCTGCTCGTCTTTTCTGCTTTTTCTATTTCCATTTCCCCACTGCTCGTTTTTCTGCTTCCCCACTCTATTTCCATTGTTTTTTCTTCCGTGTCTCCTCAGTCCTCTTTCATCGGCATCTACTCCTTTTCTACTGTTCTTTCTCCTCACTCCTCTTCCTTCTGCCTCTGCTCTCCTCTCTGCTTTGCTTTGTTCCCTGTCTCCTCACTTGTCTTCTGCATCCGTTGCCCTTCCTCTGCTTTTCCCCTGTATCCTCACTTGTCTTTCTTCGGACTGCTCTCCTTTGCTGCTCTTTGTTGTTCCCTGTGTCATCTCCTGTCTTCTGCATCTGCGCCCTTCTGCTGTTCCTTTTTCCCGTATCTTCTCCCCTCTCTCCTCTTCCTGCCCTCCTCTTCTCTTCTGACCTTTCTTCCTTGTGCCCTCACCCCTCTTCTTCATCTCCACTCCTCTTGTGCTATTTGTTCTTCTTCATCTGCTCCCTTGCACTGTTCTTATGTTCATTGCACTATCCGCTCTTCTCTACTGCGCTTTTCATTCTCTGCTCTTCTGTCGTCGCTTCTTCTCTTCTGCCCTTCTCACTTGCCTCTTTCTTCTCTTCCCATCTCCTGTACTTTTGCTATGCTTCTTTTCTCTCTTCTCCCATTCAGCTCCTCTCCATTTCTGCTTTTCTGTCTGACCTGTATTCACTCATCCCTTCTTCAGCTTTTCTCCCCATCTGCTTGTTTTTCGTCCCTTCATCCTCTCTTCTCCTCCTTTTCCACTTCTGCTCTTCTTTCTTACCTGTGTCTGTTCTTCTCTCCTTTGGCTCTTCTGTGAGTCAGTGTCTGTCTTGCCTTTATCCTCTCTTCTCCTGAAGATGGGGAGTTCTTGGAGTGGGTGGAGAGGAGGGCCAGTAAGAAGATGAGAGGGCTGAAGCACCTCTCCTATGAAGAAAGAATGAGGGACCTGGGATTGCTTAGCTTGGAGAAGGCTCTAAGGAGGCCTCACTGTGGCCTTTCAATAGTTGAAGGGAGCGTATAAAGAGGTGGGGGTATGAGTGTAACGAGGGGGGGTAGTGATAGGAAATGCGGGAATGGTCTTAAACTGAGACAGGGGAGGTCTAGGTGAGATATTTGGAGGAAGTTTTTCCCCCAGAGGGTGGTGAGGCACTGGAACAGGTTGCCCCTGGAGGTTGTGGATGCCCCAGCCCTGGAGGCATTCAAGGCCAGGCTGCATGTGGCACAGGGCACTTTGGTCTAGTGGTTGTCGACCCTGCACATAGCAGGGGGGTGGAAAGTAGATGGTCATTGTGGTCCTTTTCAACCCACGCCATTCTATGATTCTGTGATTCTTTATAGGCCGCAATCTTCCAGTTGGAAAGGGCCTCCAGAGACCGCTGGTATCCTCTGAGAGCTCTGAGCTGCCGCAACAATTGGAAGCTGACTTCATTTTTGGTCATCCCCTGCAGCAGACAAGCTCTGACAGACAAGACAACCGTGATGCTGGATTTCCTTTGGCTTCAAGTAAAGCACTGTGAGATGTTCTGATGCCCTCCCACAATTCTTTCCCCCTCCACCGGCACAAGAGCTGGTGTGAAAAGACGCAATGACACTGTCACAGGCATTCTGGAGATTTCTACAGGATAGCCCCATGGTAAGGCTTTATTGTCAGTTTTTCTCCTCTACATTTCACTGTAGATCTCGTTGTTGGGCCTGGAGAAGAGGAGGCTGTTGGGTCACCACATTGCAGCCTTCCAGTACATGAAGGGAGCCTCCAAACAGGAGGGCCGTCAACCCTTTAGAGTGGTAGGTAATGGCAGTACAAGGGGAAGTGGATTTGGGTTGAGGGAGTAATCCTTCAGATTGGATGTCAGGGAGAAGTTCTGTCCAGAGCCAGTGGTGAGATGCTGGAAGCGGATGCCCAGAGAGCCTGTGGGCGCCGCGTCCCTGGCAGTGTTCAAGGGCAGGTTGTCTGGGGCCATGGGCAGCCTGGTCTACTGTTAGGTATGATGCAGATGGGATTGACGCATCAGTTTTGCAGCCTCGAGTGGAGCTCTGTCAGTCCTGGGCGCCCCATGCCCGCATCAGCGTGGGTAGCGGATGGCCTTCCTGCGGGGTGGGGCTTTGGTGTTTGGAGGCTGACGCTGCGGAGACTGTGTTACTTGGTTTATCGGTGGCAGCACTCCCGCTCTGTCGGCGGAGGACTCTGCAGGCTGGCTGGCCTCACTCTGAGATGCTGCTGCAGCCACCTCCTCAGGTTCTTTGTGCACTGGCCTGCTCTTCTTAGCCCTCTGCCTGAGAAGTTGCACTGAGTCGCAGTGCAGCAGTGGTAGCCTGGATTCTTGGCCTTGGAACGTTTCCGCTTCCAGGTCTTCCTCACGGAAGCTCACGCGTTTTGTTCCCAGCGCTCGGCCCCGGTCTTCTTGGTCTTTGGTTCCTGCCTGGCCCTGCAGCTGGCAGGTCAGCGGCTGCTTTTGACCTTCAGGCACTCCACAGATCGCTGGCAGCAGACTGGAAGGACAGAGCGGGAGGGGTCCGCCTGAGTGGGTGATGGCTTTGGGGCCGCATCCTGCAAGCCGGAGCCAGGACCCTTGGCTGCAACGCAGCCTTCCCCACAGACAGCTCACCGGCAGCCCCGTGGCTCTCCCCCGTGGGATCCAGAGAGGGGCCAGCCCTGTGAGCTGGGGGGCTCCTGGCATCCCCAGCCCAGCACTGTTGGGCAGCCACAAACAGGGGCCCTGTGGGGTCAGGGGATGGGCTCTCGTTGGGTCAGTAAATCACCCCCATGCACATGCCAAGCCAGAGCCTCCAGCCTCACCTGAATGTAGAGCTGTCCTTCCGCAGCAAGCTCCTTATCTTTCTGAATTCTCCTGCATCTACACTTGCTGAGCTCAAGCATTTGATGAAGGTTGGCGTGCCAGCAAATCTCACTGGAATGGGGAAGGCAGAGGAGACTCCCCGTAAACCCTTGGGCTCACTCACTCACAACGGGCGCTCAGGCCTGTTCCCCGAACATCCGAGAGGGCCGCTCCGCTCTACCCACTGCTGACCTCTGCGCTTCCCTCGGACCCTCCCTGAAACCATCTCTGGCCCCACTCCTCCTCTCTGCCATCTTGGGACTCTCTTTTGGGACTGCACTAGTGACGTTGGCTTTGGGAAAGCGGGGCCGGGTGGTGATGATGAGCTGACAGGGTGACTTTTGGGGACCGTGTCCTTCCAGTGGGGGAGGGCAGGGCCTAAGATGCCGACGTCCTCCTGCCATAGCCAGGGATGGGGGCACGTCACAGCCAGCGCCTTAGTTTTGGAGAGGCCAGCAATTGCTTGTGGGAAGAGGCCGTGCTGAGCTGGCTTGAAGGTTTGACACTAGTCCAGGCAACGCTACAGGCTTGGGGCAGAGTGGCTTGAAGACTGTGTAGAAGAAATGGAGCTGGGGGTGTTGATTGCCGCTAGACTGGACGTGAGCCAGCAGTGTGCCCAGGTGGCCATGAAGGCCAATGGCATCCTGGCTTGTATCAGAACTATTGTGGCCAGCAGGAACAGGGAAGGCATTCTCCCCGTGTACTCAGCACTGGTGAGGCCGCACCTGGAGTACTGCGTCCAGTTTTGGGCCCCTCACTGTAAGAAAGACATCGAGGCCCTGGAGCGTGTCCAGAGGAGGGCAACAAAGCTGGTGAGGGAACTGGAGCACAGGCCTTATGAGGAGCGGCTGAAGGAGCTGGGATTGTGCAGCTTAGAGAAGAAAAGGCTCAGGGGAGACGTTATTGCTCTCTATAAGTAGCTGAAAGGAGGTTGTAGTGAGCTGGGGCTCAGCCTCTCCTCTCGTGTGCCTAGTGCTAGGACTAGAGGGAATGGCTTCAAGCTGCACCAGGGAAGATTCAGGCTGGACGTTAGGAAATACTACTTCCCTGAAAGGGTGGTCAGGCACAGGAATGGGCTGCCCAGAGAGGTGGTGGAGTCACCGAGCCTGGTGGTGTTCTAAGAGCGTTTGGATGTTGTGTTGAGGGACATGGTTTAGCAAGAACCATTGGTGAAGGGCGAATGCTTGGACGGGATGATCCTGTGGGTCTTTTCCAACCTTAGCGATTCTATGATTCTATGATTCTAAGTCAGAGCCCTTGGCCGATGGTCAGCAAGGGATTTCCCATCTCCAAGTGTGTGGCCCGTGGCATGGAAAGGAGCTGGAAGCTGCTTTACCTTTCTTGCCCTCTTGGACGAGAGGTGGCAAAGCCTCTTCTTTCTTTGGTTTCCCCTCAGCAGGGACGCTTCCTGAGGACTTGCGGTATATGCCGGGTGGTGGTTTGGGCACAAACTCCATTTGAAACCTGTACACGAGGAGAAGACAGTGAGCGTTGGGACGCAGCACTCCACTAATGGCTGTTGCTCTCTCTGATTGCCTGCGGACAGGCACATTTTCATTCTGCATTAAGGCAGGTGGTTTCTAAAGGCTGTAGCAGGGTCAGTTGGGATAGGACCAGGGGAAATTGTTTCAACCAGAAAGAGGGAAGATTTCCAATGGATATAAGGAAGATGTTTTGGACAGAAGGGTGGTGAGGCACCGCAACGTCTTGCCCAGAGAGGTGGTGGCTGCCTCGACAGGCATCCAAGGTCGGGCTGGACCAGGCTCAGAGCAGCCTCATCTGGCAGAAAATCCCTGCTCCCTGCAGGGAGTGCACAGTGTGGGAGTAGGTGCCCTTTCAGGATTCCTTCCAGCTCAAATGATTTGATGATTCTATGCCATATCCTCGTGGGCAGGACTGGGACAGCCATGGACACAAGGAACAAACACTACGGAATGAGAGCTGGGCAGCTGCAGCAAGCAGCAGCTGCAGCCACCAACATACTCACTCGGGAAAGACGACAAGGCAGCCAGAGAGCGCCATGGAGGCCACCGGTGCCGCTCGGGACGCCACCATGTCCAGCAGCCAGGGGGCCTGCAGGGGAGGAACAGGGAGGATGTGAAACATCCTTGTGACGGCTGAGGCCCTGGGGACACGAGGAGCCCAAGGCAGGGAGAGCTGACGGCCCCGCAGCACTTGCACGGCCCGAGCAGCTGGCCAGGTCCTTGTGGGCCGTGTGCGGGCACAGCAAGGGTCACGGGACTGCCCGGGCCACACAGAAACCTACAGCTCACCTTGAGAAGAGCTCTTCTGAATTTCTCTTTGCCTGACAGCTTCTCGAGGAAGTCGCGGTAGAATTTCATTTGAAATGTCAGGCCATCAATGTGGAGCACTCCAATGTCCTTGAGGACAACGGCAACGTTCTCGCCATTCTTCAGGCAGCCGGAGAGCAGGGACACGGTGCTTTGGATGCACATCTTTGCTCTCTGCCAGGTCACAGAGGCAGTTGCAGCCACCTTGCTGTATTTCAGCGGCTCCACCTTCCTATGGGCTGAAAAATGCGAGGGACGCAGTTGATGATACGGTTGGTTTTCCGCAGTGCTTCCCTAGAACTGCTTCTTGTGGCCATCAGCCAGAACGGCCCCATGTTTGCATGGACTCCTGCCACGGGGAGGTTTGCCTATGAGAACGGAGGTGGTGGCCCTGTTTGCCCTGTCCATGAAGCCAGCAAAGGTTTAATCCCCCTGCCGACCCTACCTGGCAGGGACTCCCTGCGGGGCTTGAGGTGGTGCGTGGCTATCAGGTTTGCAGAGAGGTGAAACACCGGCCACTGCAGAGTCACGGTCCCGTCCTCACTCCTGATGTCTTTGGAGATGGTGTCAAAGGTGCCAAAGGTGGCAATCCAGACCCCCTGCAAGTGGAAGAGGAAGGAAGGGCACTAAGGGCCGGCTGGAGGAAGAGCCCATATGGTGGTCCAACGCAGGGGCGCAGCTGAGGAGCCCTCTCGCGCTGTTCAGAGGCACAAGCCAGGGCATCGGGAATGGCTTTGGGAAGGGGCTGCACAGTCCTCTCCTTCCCCTGGCCCTCCCACATGCAGCACAGCAGTCAGGGCAGAAGCAGCCTGGTGGGATCCAGAGGCTATCCAGGATTGGCCTCAGCCCTGAGATAGGACACCGCCCAGCACAGGTGATCCCGCAGGATGTGCAGGAAGCCCACGGCATGCCCAGTAGAGACATGTGGGGTGAGTTTCCTGCTTTCTGTGGAGGGGAAGACCGAGAGGAAGTCTCGTCTGAGCCGGGCAGGGAGAGGAGGAAGGCGCCAGCCAACCCACCTTCTGCACCAGAAGGTGCTCTTGTACGTAGTCGGCCACCGCATCCCAGACGGCAACTCGCTCTGGAGGGCAAAGAAAAGCAGGTCACACTCTGCATCTGCCGCTTCCCGGCACCGCTACCGCTGCCAGGCGGGAGTGAGGTGGCAGATGGGAAGTGTCGTCTCCGTCCCGAGCTTGGCTGCAGCAGCGTGCTGTGGTGGCTCTGGACCCGTGTACCTTGGGTGTCGGTGCATGTGTGTCTGGAGGCACACCGCGCTGCGGGGCCATCCTTGCAGAAGCTCATCCTGTTCCGCCTCGTGCCGGCGGGTTGCTCCTTGTTGGCGCCAGCCATGCCGGAGCTCATCCCTTCAGACGCGTCTGCTCTCTGCCAGATGCTCCTTCAGGATGCAGGACCCACCAGCGTGCACCGCCTTCGTACCCCTCCCGGGTGGCCGTGTCACAAACGTCGCCACGGTGACAGCGTGGGCAGTGCTGGCCGCAGCCCATGATGACGCTGGCACCAGCAGCCTGCTGCCCGCCCCGGGTGGGAGTGCTGGCTCCTCTCTGTTTCCTCTCTCTTCCTTTCTGTGCTCTCCATGTTATGTTACTCCTTTTCCTTTAGTAGCCGTTGCCTGAATTGATGTTCAAGTAGTTGACACAGAAGCAACGACTGTTCCAAAGGACTCTACCCGTCTTGTTGAAGACCAGTTGGCAGAAGGTTTCTTTGTTTTGCCTGGAAGTTTTTTCATGGATTCTTTGTTAGAACAGTCACTAAATTACCTGACATTGATCCTCTGCGTCATTGCTGTGACTGCGTCGCTCCCGCGACCCTAGCGGGCCAGGAGTGCTTTGTTTGGGGGATCCCTGGGACTTGCTTTTGTCACAGGCTTTGAAGGGGAAGGGGGGAGACCTGTGTGGTCCTATGAGGTCCTACGGGGGGGTATGGGATCCTATGGGGTGCTCTAGGTTTCTAGAGGCTTTTATGGGGAGAGGGGGGAGAAGGGGTTGTGTTGGGCCCCATGGGGGGAATGGGATGTCGTGAGATCCTATGGGGTCCTCTAGGTTCCTGCTGGGGGCACGGGCATGGGATTTTATGGTGTCTTATGGGGTCCTGGTTTTGTAGGAATGTGATCCAGTGGGGTCCTTGAGAGTTCTAGGGGGCGGGGTTAAAAATCATCGCGTCCAAACATGGCCTACCCATAGCAGCCCAACTCTAACAGCCCTCCGCTCAAGCACGTCCCTGAGCAGCGCATGCAGGCGGTTTTGAAACACATCTGAGGAAGTGTGACTCAACCACCTCCCTGGGGAGAAATATCCTTCAGGCCATGTGGGGTTCTATGGGGGAATGGTACCTTCGTGGAGTCTGTGGGGTCCTTTGAGCAGTATGGAAGAGGGATGGGAACATATGGAGTCCTCTAGGGGAAAGCATGGGGAAGGTATGTGTTCCTATGGGGTCTTCTAGGGTCCTATGGTGGCCTATGGGGTGGTGGGAGGGGAGAATGCGACTGTGTGCTGTGCTATGTTGTCCTATGATGGGTATGGGGTTCTGTGGGGTCCTATGGTGTCGTATGGGAGGGGATGGGACTCTCTGGGGGTCCTATAGGGTTCTATGCATGGGGGGATGGGAACCTATGGAGTCGTACAGGGCCCCATGTGGAAGGTATGGGTTCCCAAGAGATCCTATGGGGGCTGGGCTCTCGTGAAGTCTATGGGGTCCTATAGGCTCCTTTTTTGGGAGGGAGATAGGGGATTTGATGGTGTCTTATTGGGTCTGATGGGGTGCAAGTGTTGGGAAGATGGGATCCTATGGGGTCCTCTAGGGTTCCTGGGGGTGGGGTGATATGGGGTAGTCTGTGGTAGAATGGGATCTTATAAGGGTCTTTGGGGTCCGGAAAATAGCCCATGTTCCTGTCCAAACCTGGAAAGCCCTAGACTCGGACCTCTTTGCCTGGCTCCCAGGTGGCCCATGTGTCAAAGGTATCCCATTTGATCTAGAGTGTGCTGTTGCAACTCTTCTGTTTGATTCCCTGTCTGATTCCATGCTTTATTCTACTTATAAAAGGTGTTGTATGCTGCTTTATTTTCTGGCTCAAAGCTTGCTTCCTGAGGTATGTCTTGTGAGAAGACTCTAGGAGATGAGAGGTGGGTGTTGCCGTGTGGCAATCAGCGTCACTGTGCGGACACTTTTCCATTGGAAAGCATTTCTTTGGAGCTGTTTGCCTTGGGCCCAAGAGTGAAGGGAGTGCTCAGGTCCGCTTTGTGGACTGTTTGCTGGCGCAAGACCTGTCCTGTGACCAAAGAAGTCCTGTTTGCTCTGGGAAATTGCAGGATGATACCATTGTATCCTGTGAAGACGAGCTACAAGTTGGTGTCTCCATACTGCCTCTTATCTGCTGGCAAGGCCGGGGAGATGGGCACCAAAGGCGTTCCTGCTGGGACCCAAAAGCCACAAGCTGTCACTCCAGACAGAGCTGACTCAACCACTTGGGACTTAGAAATAAGTCTGTCCCGTCGTCGTCGTCATCGCTGCGGTCACCGTCCTCATCTACGGAACAACGCCCAATGGCCCACCTCTCCTGAGGATCAACAACTGAATCAGGAACCACGCCGGACCCATGGTGGTGTCCATCTCCGTCTTGCTTCCTAGAGAGACTCCTTGCTCCCATTTCCTATCTTTTCTGCTGCCCTTCTTCCCTTCCCCATCACCCTAGTTTGTACCTATCAAGACTCCTTGCTTCTATTTCCTATCTTTTCCATCGCTTTCCTTCCCTTGCCCATTACCCCGATCCGTACTAGTGTCCGTCCTCCCCTTCCCCATCTCCCTTCTTGAGATTTGTAATAAACTGGTCGGACCACCATTTCAACCGCTGTTTCTTAATCTCATGCCGGGTATACGTATATCAAAGAACCTCCTCTCCATCCTATGCGTTGGAGCGAGACAAGAGCTTATGGGTCAGAGTAAAAGCGAAGGCCAGTAAGCCTGACATGATCATGGGAGTCTGCTACAGGCCAGCCAAGCGGGATGAAGAGGTGGACAAGACACTAGCCAATCCCTAGCCAATGTCCCAATCCCACGTGGTATATCCCCCATCCCCAGATCCCCATATCCCTACTCCAAATCCCATTCCCCGTCCCTCATCCCAACCCCAGCTCCCACTGTCAATCCCACTCCCTCATCCCTCTTCCCAATCGCACATCCCTAAAGCCAATCCCATCGCCCATCCCCTACAGCCATAGGCTGTCCCCCGAGGCCCCTCCTCCCTCGCCGCCGCTCGGCCCCGCCCCCGGCCTCTCATTGCTCAGCAGCTGTTCCGGCCCGGCCCGGCCCGGCCTCTCATTGCTCAGCGGCAGCGCCGCCGGCTCCGATTGGCTGAGGCGCAGCGCGCGGGAGCGGCCGTTGGCCGCTGGCTCGGGCCCGCCCGGCTCTCCCCTCAGCCGGCGCCGCTCCCTACCCGGGCGGCCCCGCACGGCCCCGCCGCTGCAGCCGCTGTGCGCCGGAGCTGTCCGGGCAGCCCCGAGCCGGAAGTGCGGCACGACGGGAGCGGTGCTGAGGACAGCGGCGCCGGAGGTGTGCGGGAGAACGGCTCCGGGACGGGGCCAGGGAGCGGAACCGTGCGCGGCCCTCCCCTCGGCCGTGGGAGAATATGCGGCTCTCGGGAGGGATGTGGGCTAATGGGGGCCTTTAGGGCTGTGCGGGTCTGATGGGAGGATCCGGGGCTCTAGGGGGCTGTGGTGAGGCTATAAGGAGGCTGTGGGGGCCATGGGAGCATCTAGGGAGATACGTGAGTGTAGGGCGTGTCTGGGGGCTGTGGGCCTATAGGAAGGGAGGTGTGGGGAGGCTTGAGGGAGGATGTGGGGCTCTAGAAAGCTGTGTGGCACTAAGGAAGGGGTCTAAATTTGCTGTGGGGGGGTGTTTGGGAAGTGCTGTTGAATCATGTCCTGAAGCTCTGATTGCCCACTTGAGGCCAGCCCTGAGTGAGCCGTGGGAGCCCAGGTGAAGGCAATCCAGCTGTGTGAGTGGAAGGGCTGGAGCCAGGCTGCAGCTCTCCTAGAGCCTGCTGAGGGGCTGACTGCCCCTGGGGAAGGATCTCTTTCTGGAGATGGCTCCTCTGGGAGTTTTTTCTTCATGTATTTCCAGCTCTCCCTTTCCAACGTGATCATCTTTCTAGCTGTGCGATCTGTGGGCACCGGCCTAAGCGCAGCGCTGTGTATCTCTGTTGCTCATCCAGGGGGATATAGGAGACTGGGGCTGGTTGGCTCTAGTGGGGACAGAATCCTAGAATATGTCAATCTCTCCTCGTTTGGTTTCTGTTAGGACGGGGGGAAGGGGAGCGGCGTGAAGCTGCGTGCATTCCCTGCTGCGCGGCTGTGCTGGCAGCGGTGCGGTTGGTTTGTTTTTTTCTGCTTGGGAGGGTGGGAAGGAGCTCAGCAGGCCTGGCTCGGGGCCTGCTGGCCCTAAGGAGACCTGTCTGGGCCCAGCCTTTCATGCTTTGGTCAGTTTGGCAATGGCAGTGTGTATCTGTGTGGGGAAAGGAGTGTGTGTAGCAATGGTGGTACTTGATGGTACAATGGTGGAGGAAGACACGGTTTGTCTTTTTCACTGTCGTATGGAGACACTCAGGTGAGAAAGCGTTGTGCTTTATGGCACAGTTTCCTTGGGCAAAGGCTTCTTTGGCAGCAGAAGCTTGGTGCCAGGAGGCATGAAAGCACTGAAGCAAATGCTGCTGTGCAGTGGGCCCGGAGACATCAGCTCCCAGCACGTCCCTGGCGGTGGATGTGTGCACGCTCTGTGTCTGTCAGTGATTGCTCCAAAGGCTTTGTAGTCAGCTGTGCGTGGCTGTTTTCTTTTTAGGGCGTGGGGACAGAGGGCAACTCGCTGATGGGAGTGATGGTGTCCTGCTCGGAAGTGGATGTGCTGGGTGGCAGAAGAGGATTCGTGGCCGAGTGTGGAAAATCTCTCTGCTCCTTCCTGAAGGTAAGTTTTTCAAAGTGAGACACACGCAGCTGCATTTGCAGGGTGCCTTGAAGGTGTCTTGAAGCTCCGATTGCGACAGATCCACCAGAGGTCCGTTCTGTTATAACTCAGGAAACAAAGAAAGTACAGGATAGACCAGTAGGGGAGCCTCCTGATCAGTGGCCCCCTGCCCAGACTGGTTTGCACATGACAGCCCAGCCATACATGGCAACAGAATTGATGGATTTAGTCCAACGATTCAGGCAAAAGCCGAGAGAAAGTGTGCCAGCTTGGTTATTGAGACTGTGGGACTCTGGGGCAGAAAGTGTTATGGTGAATGGCCCAAAGATATCCAAGTTGGCCACCATGAGTGCCCATCCTGCCCTGAGGCAGAGGCTATACGCTGGTGTCCAATAATACCAATGAAAACCACTCTATAATAGATTCGTTGATGTCGGCAGGCCGTATGGTCTGGCCAAATGAATGCAATATACCTCTACATGCAGGGATGTGGACTGTCAAAATGATATCCGAGAAGTAGGTGTAAAGGAAGCCTCTACTTTCTAAATAGTCTGGATTGCCACCTTCAGCTCCTTTGACACCATCTCCAAAGACATCAGGACTGAGGAGGGGACCGTGACTCTGCAGTGGCCGGTGTTTCACCTCTCTGCAAACCTGATAGCCACGCACCACCTCAAGAACCCGCAGGGAGTCCCTACCCGGTAGGAAGGAGAAATTAAACTTTGCTGGCTTCACGGGCAGGGCAAACAGGGCCACCGCCTCCGTTCTCAAAAGTAAACCTCCCCCTGGCAGGAGTCCATGCAAACATAGGCCGTTCTGGCTGATGGCCACAAGAAGCAATTCTAGGGAAGCACTATGGAAAACCAGTTGTATAATGAACTGCTTTCCTCGCATTTTTCAGCCCATAGGAAGGTGGAGCCGCTGAAATACAGCAAGGTGGCCACAGCTGCCTCTGTGACCTGGCAGAGAGCAAAGATGTGCATCCAAAGCACCGTGTCCCTGATCTCAGGCTGTCTGAAGAATGGCGAGAACGTTGCCATTGTCCTAAAGGGCATCGGGGTGCTCCACATTGACCCTTCAAATGAAATTCTACCGCGACTTCCTCGAGAAGCTGTCAGGCAAAGAGAAATTCAGAAGAGCTCTTCTCAAGGTGAGCTGTAGGTTTCTGTGTGGCCCAGGCAGTCCCGTGACCCTTGCTGTGCCCGCGCACAGCCCACAAGGACCTGGCCAGTTGCTCGGGCCGTGCAAGTGCTGCGGGGCCGTCAGCTCTCCCTGCCTTGGGCTCCTCGTGTCCCCAGGGCCTCAGCCGTCACAAGGATGTTTCACATCCTCCCTGTTCCTCCCCTGCAGGCCCCCTGGCTGCTGGACATGGTGGCGTCCCGAGCGGCACCGGTGGCCTCCCTGGCGCTCTCTGGCTGCCTTGTCGTCTTTCCCGAGTGAGTATGTTGGTGGCTGCAGCTGCTGCTTGCTGCAGCTGCCCAGCTCTCATTCCGTAGCATTTGTTCCTTGTGTCCATGGCTGTCCCAGTCCTGCCCACGAGCATATGGCATAGAATCATCAAATCGTTTGAGCTGGAAGGAATCCTGAAAGGGCACCTACTCCCACTCCCCTGCAGGGAGCAGGGACAGCTACCGCCAGCTTCCAGTTCCTTTCCATGGCACGGGCCACCAACTTGAGATAGGAAATCCCTTGCTGACCATCAGCCAAGGGCTCTGACTTGTGTCAGAGCTTCACGCCAGCTCAGCACGGCCTCTTCCCACAAGCAATTGCTGGCCTCTCCAAAACTAAGGCGCTGGCTGTGACGTGCCCCCATCCCTGGCTATGGCAGGAGGACGTCGGCATCTTAGGCCCTGCCCTCCTACAATGGAAGGATATGGTCCCAAAAAGTCACCCTGTCAGCTCATCATCATCACCCGGCCCCGCTTTCCCAAAGCCAACGTCACTAGTGCAGTCCCAAAAGAGAGTCCCAAGACAGCAGAGAGGAGGAGTGGGGCCAGAGATGGTTTCAGGGAGGGTCCGAGGGAAGCGCAGATGTCAGCAGTGTGGGGAGCAGAGCAGCCCTCGCGCATGTTCTGGGAACAGGCGTGAGCGCCCCTTGTGAGTGAGCCCAAGGGTTTATGGGGTGTCTCCTCTGCCTTCCCCATTGCAGTGAGATTTGCCGGCACAATCCTTCATCAACTGCTTGAGCAAGGATAGATGCAGGAGAATTCAGAAAGATAAGGAGCTTGCTGCGGAAGGACAGCTCTACATTCAGGTGAGGCTGGAGGCTCTGGCTTGGCATGTGCATGGGGGTGATTTACTGACCCAACGAGAGCCCATCCCCTAAGCCCAGAGGGTCCCTGTTTGTGGCTGCCCAACAGTGCTGGGCTGGGGACGCCAGGAGCCCCCCAGCTCACAGGGCTGGCCCCTCTCTGGATCCCACGGGGGAGAGCCACGGGGCTGCCGGTGAGCTGTCTGTGGGGAAGGCTGTGTTGCAGCCAAGGGTCCTGGCTCCGGCTTGCAGGATGCGGCCCCAAAGCCATCACCCACTCAGGCGGACCCCTCCCGCTCTGTCCTTCCAGTCTGCTGCCAGCGATCTGCGGAGTGCCTGAAGCCCGAAGGCAGCCGCTGACCTGCCAGCTGCAGGGCCAGGCAGGAAGCAAAGGCCAAGAAGACCGGGGCCGAGCGCTGGAAACCAAACGCATTTGCTTCCATGAGGAAGAACGAGAAGCGGTAGAAGCCCATCGTGTGGGTGCACTGCTGAAGTTCTGAAAGCCAAGGCCTCGCTCCCTCAGGTTACCTTGAGGCAGACAACAGCTTTCATCAAAGATTCAAGATCTTCCTCAAGGGCTCATTCCAGCCTGTCCATGGAGTCCCAAGGCCACCCATCCAGGCTGCCACTTGTGGCTTGCGACTCTGTCAAACTTGTCAGGCAGAGGACTGAGAAGAGCAGGCAGAAAGAACCTGAGGAGATGGCAGCATCATCATCTCAGGGTGAGGCCAGCTAGCCTGAGGAGTCCTCCGCCGGAAAATGCACGGAAGAGGGACAGTGGGGGCCCATCCGCGATCTCTTTCCTCTGGAGATGCTTAGGAGCAAAACTCTTCTGCTGGTATGGGAGTAGGCAAGGGATGAAGAGAGGAATAGGAGTTGCTGCCTTCCTCTCGGTGCCCTGACCTGAAGCAACCACCGGGGTCACGGATTCCCATCAGCCTCGGCTTTCTATCTGTACAGAAATCCTTCTTGTTTTCTAAGCATATGGAAAGCTCTAGAGAAAAATAAAGCAAACGTCTGACAGAGTGGTATGGTGGTGATTTGTGTATCCCCAGTGCTCTTTCATGGGAATGAGTATGGAGGGCTTCACAGTGTGGCTGTGTAATCAGCCCACCATGCACCTGGGAGCAGGACTCCCTCAGGGCCATTTTCCCAACCCCTTTTTCCATCCTCGGCACTTTCTCCATCTGAAGGACCATTCTCATGACCTCGGGAGAAAGGAACGCCCCTTGCTAGAGATGCCAGATGCAAGCTGGCCCTTGCAGCCAAGTGGGAAAGATCTGAATGAGTTTGGAGGAGGGGGAAGGGGAAAGGACAGGCTGTGAGTGCAGCCGGTGAGAAACAGAGGCTGCTAGGCTGTTGAGCTAGGGCCATAAGGGAACAGGGAATTCAAGAGAGCAAGGCAGAGCCTAACTCAGCAGTGCTACTGTCCTGAGACATGGGTACCAGCAAAAGAGGATGGAAATATGTAATTGATTGAGTTTGTCTGCTCCGGGCTTGGATTATTCCTTGTAGAAAGAGAGGGAGTGATTGTTTTGCATCGTTCCAAGCAGCTGTGGATAATTCTCCTGGACTAATTGTTTTGGTGCAGTTTGCCCAAGGAAAACTGGAGTAGATGACACTTAACAAGGCAGCAACGTACAAGGCTCAGACAGTTCTTTGCAGGTGGGAGAGAACAACGGTTCTCCCCCATTGAGTGACCTGAGAATGGGTTTGGCAGGCGCTGTCTGTAGAGCGTGTATCACTGAGCAAAATGGCAATGGAAGCTTCAGGAGCTGCGACCTGGGGACTGCCCCAGGTCTGAGCTGCCGCATCAGCTGCAGGCTTTACCAGGAAGTCAGGAAATCCCATTCTCCATCTCTTTACAGCGTGAACCAATGATGGAGTCAGCTGGAGGGTAAGCCTTCCCTAATACAGAGATCCAGCACACCACGACGCTTATACCGTTGCCTGTGGCTCTGCAGGTTGACACAATCTAAGAGTATTGATGATTGGTTTGCGGTTGAAGTTCAGGTCCTCTCATGGGCCAGTGCTCGGTGGTGTTACTGGATGCGTGCGGGTGTTTGGTGCAGGTCCATCTTATGTTCTGATGTCTGAAGTGCAAGCTGGAACCGGTTCTGGGGATGCCCCCCCTTCAGGGTCAGAAGTTTGCAGCGAGGAAGACTGCGAGCCTTCATCATCACGACCTACCACGCACGCGCAAGGCGGGGCAGGGACTGTTTGCTAATGGGCTCTCGGGACTGTAGTGAATATGTATCCAAATTCCTGTCAACTATTGATTATGTATTAGTTTGACCAATATCTATAGCGTGATTTCTTCGGACGGTGTGCAAGTTAGGTGGAGTGATCCCCCTTGCACCAGGGTGTACGCGCGTCACCAATAAACACATGCCTGCTCTATATCCTTATCGGCTATAGGGTCTGATTTCCACACGTCATCTGTGCCCCAGATTGGTCGGGCGTGGATAGTCCATTCCTGGGTGGCCCACTGTGCAATCCAAAGAGTGAGCCCCCGGTACAAAGCCCAACTATCTGTGCAGATGTTCAGGACCCCATCACCGGGTTCCTTGGTTATAACCATCCACACGGCTCGCAGTTCTGCCCATTGGCTACTCTGCCCATCGCCCTCTTCACACCAGGTTGTTTCAGTGGATTGACGGTATGCTATCGCTGTCCACTTGCTCGGGTTGCCCTTGCTAGACCCATGTGTATAGCTGGCATCTTCAGGAATGAGATATTTCCCCTCCTGGATGGGACTCTTCTGTGGTGGAGCGACCAGTGTTTGTTTTGGTGCATCGCTGTGATACGTCACTGGGCCTAGGATCTTCGGGAATTCTTCTTTCAGCGGTGATGAAGACAGACTGCTCCTCTGGCTCAGACAGGTGAGCCATCGTGCCACCGTTTGTGCTTGGGCCACCCCCATCTTAAGGGCTCAGATCTTCTTACGCACCCCTTAATTGGCAAAGTGGCCTTAACTATAATTTCAGCTGTTTGAGTTATTGTCTCGACCGCCTGCCGTGCAGAGTAGGCAGCCAATAACTGTTTTTCAATCATACTACATCTTTCTTCTGCTCCGTGCCAGACCTGAGACCAGAATCCAATGGGGGTCCAAACACAACTCTGGCATTGCCACAGGCCCCAGCCAAAGCCATCCTGAGTGACATGAGCGTCCAACTCAGCAGGGAGGGTAGGATCAAATATACCCCATGCCTGGGCTTGTTTCACTGCCAGTTTTGCCCGTTGGAAAGCCTCGTCCTCCCTTCTCCTCCAGTCCCATTGTTGCCCCTTCTTCATGAGTCTGTGTAATGGCCTCAGCAGCTGCGCTAAATGAGCTATAATAAAGGAATGCCAATATCCCAGTATACCTAAGAACTGCTGCAGCTGCTTGGGTGCTGTAGGCTCTGGGAATGCCTGAACCTTACCTATGAGAGCACTGGGTGGTCTTCCATCTTTCCTGACCAAAACCCCCCCCAAGGAATTTTAGGGACAGGCCCGGACCTTGCACCTTCTAAGGATTTATAGCCCATCCTCTTTCTTGCACATAGATAGATAGTGAATCTGCCGCCTACCCTACTGCCTCCAGTGAGACAGATGTCAACAGGAGATCATCTGTAGAATGAGAGAAGCAAACACGATTCGGTTTTTCCCAGCTAGCCAGGTCACGCGCTCCTGGATGATGACAATATGTTGGCGAATGCACGTACCCCTGTGGCAGGACCTGAAAGGTCCACTGCCTGTCTCCCCACACAAATGCAAAGTGGTCTTGCGATTCCTCAGCAATTGGAATACTGAAGAACGCGTTTTCCAAGTCTAGGACACAGTGATAGGTTTTCATCTCCCTACTCAATGTGTCCATTAGGGAGGAAATATTGGGAACGGCCACGTGAAGAGGCAGCGTGTCCTCATTTAATTAATTCTCTGTAATCCACCGTCCTTCTCCATGTTCCATCTGACTTTCTCACTGGCCGCACGGGGGATTTCTGTGGGCTATGTGCAGGTCTTATAATGCCCACTTTTTCTACTTCCTGCACCGTTCTTGAGATTTCATCTTGCCCCCCTGGGAGTCTATACTGCCTCACGTTAGTAATCCGGAGTGGTCCCGGCAGGTGAATAGGCTCATGCTGAGGTCCATAGAGCCGTATTTATGGGAACATCACATTTGTTGGCCATGTGAGTCTACCTGCTGCCATCAGCCATTGAATTAGAGAATGGTTTTCATCATTATGTATCACAGCGGCATAGAGCGTTTGTCTGAGAGCCGGATGTGAGAAATTTCAGGCCCATTCATTACAACACTTCCGCTCCCCTGTCCCAGAACCTCAACAGCCAAGCTGGTATGGTCTCTCGTGGTCTTGGCTTAAATCGTTGTAACAAATCCATGAGCTCGACAGCTGTGTACGGGTGTGCAGTTACATGTAGTGAGGTCTGCGCAGGGGACCAACCTGCTGCTCTGTCTTGGACTTCCTTTGTCTTCTGAGTTCATGTTTCTAAGAGAATCCGTCATAAATAAGTACCTGCCTGGCTTGCCAAATGTAGCAATTGGGCAGATAAATATGATGGAAAAAAGTGCCTTACCAGGGGTGTAACAACGGAAAGATCAGCAGGATAGAGAGGAGCTATAAGGGAAGGGAAAAAGATGACTCAAACATACCAGAAGACTCCAGGTATGAAGAAAGAAGTTCCACCAGAGAGGGGCCTCCAGAAAGAGATCCTTCCCCAGCGGCATTCAGTCCTTAACTGGGGCCTGAGAGAAGCGCAGCCAGGCTCCACCCGTTGTGGTCACACAGCTGAATTGCCTTCACCTGTCCTCCCACAGCTGACTGGGTCTTTTCCCCAGGTAATCAACCAGCGCTTCAGGATGGGACTCAACAGTTCCCATACAGCCACTAAAGAAGATCAGAGGGCTGGAGCACCTCTTCTACGAAGAAAGAATGTGGGAACTGGGATTGCTTAGCTTGGAGAAGGCTCTAAGGAGGCCTCACTGTGGCCTTTCAATAGTTGAAGGGAGCGTATAAAGAGGCGGGGGTACGAGTGTAACGAGGGGGGGTAGTGATAGGACATGCGGGAATGGTCTTAAAGTGAGACAGGGGAGGTCTAGGTGAGATATTTGGAGGAAGTTTTTCCCCCAGAGGGTGGTGAGGCACTGGAACAGGTTGCCCCTGGAGGTTGTGGATGCCCCAGCCCTGGAGGCATTCAAGGCCAGGCTGCATGTGGCACAGGGCACTTTGGTCTAGTGGTTGTCGACCCTGCACATAGCAGAGGGAGGTGGAAACTAGATGGTCATTGTGGTCCTTTTCAACCCACGCCATTCTATGATTCTGTGATTCTTTATAGGCCGCAATCTTCCAGTTGGAAAGGGCCTCCAGAGACCGCTGGTATCCTCTGAGAGCTCTGAGCTGCCGCAACAATTGGAAGCTGACTTCATTTTTGGTCATCCCCTGCAGCGGAAAAGCTCTGACAGACAAGACAACCGTGATGCTGGATTTCCTTTGGCTTCAAGTAAAGCACTGTGAGATGTTCTGATGCCCTCCCACAATTCTTTCCCCCTCCACCGGCACAAGAGTTGGTGTGAAAAGACGCAATGACACTGTCACAGGCATTCTGGAGATTTCTACAGAATAGGCCGATGGTAAGGCTTTATTGACAGCTTTTTCCCCTCTACATTTCACTCTAGATCTCGTTGATGGGCCTGGAGAAGAGGAGGCGGTGTGGTGACTTCATTGCAGCCTTCCAGTATACAAAGGGAGCCTCCAAACAGGAGGGCAGTCGAACCTTTACAGTGGTAGGTGATGGCAGAAGAAGGGGAAGTGGTTTTGAGTAGAGAAATCCTTCAGATTGGATGTCAGGGAGAAGTTCTTTCCAGAGCCAGTGGTGAGATGCTGGAAGCGGATGCCCAGAGAGCTTGTGGGCGCCGCGTCCCTGGCAGTGTTCAAGGCCAGGTTGTTTGGGGCCCTGGGCAGCCTGGTCTACTGTTAGGTATGATGCAGATGGGATTGACGCATCAGTTTTGCAGCCTCGAGTGGAGCTCTGTCAGTCCTGGGCGCCCCATGCCCGCATCAGCGTGGGTAGCGGGTGGCCTTCCTGCGGGGTGGGGCTTTGGTGTTTGGAGGCTGACGCTGCGGAGACTGTGTTACTTGGTTTATCGGTGGCAGCACTCCCGCTCTGTCGGCGGAGGACTCTGCAGGCTGGCTGGCCTCACTCTGAGATGCTGCTGCAGCCACCTCCTCAGGTTCTTTGTGCACTGGCCTGGTCTTCTTAGCCCTCTGCCTGAGAAGTTGCACTGAGTCGCAGTGCAGCAGTGGTAGCCTGGATTCTTGGCCTTGGAACGTTTCCGCTTCCAGGTCTTCCTCACGGAAGCTCACGCGTTTTGTTCCCAGCGCTCGGCCCCGGTCTTCTTGGCCTTTGGTTCCTGCCTGGCCCTGCAGCTGGCAGGTCAGCGGCTGCTTTTGGGCTTCAGGCACTGCGCATATCGCTGGCAGCAGACTGGAAGGACAGAGCGGGAGGGGTCCGCCTGAGTGGGTGATGGCTTTGGGGCCGCATCCTGCAAGCCGGAGCCAGGACCCTTGGCTGCAACGCAGCCTTCCCCACAGACAGCTCACCGGCAGCCCCGTGGCTCTCCCCCGTGGGATCCAGAGAGGGGCCAGCCCTGTGAGCTGGGGGGCTCCTGGAGTCCCCGGCCCAGCACTGTTGGGCAGCCACAAACAGGGACTCTCTGGGCTTAGGGGATGGGCTCTCGTTGGGTCAGTAAATCACCCCCATGCACATGCCAAGCCAGAGCCTCTAGCTTCACCTGGACGTAGAGCTATCCTTCGCAATAGGTTCCTTATCCTTCTGAATTCTCCTCCATCTATCCTTGCTCAAGAATTTGATGAAGGTTGGTGTGCCGGCAAATCTCACTGCAATAGGGAAGGCAGAGGAGACTCTCCGTATACCCTTGGGCTTACTCACAAGGGGCGCTCAGGCCTGTTCCCAGAACATGCGCGAGGGCTGCTCTGCTCCCCACACTGCTGACATCTGCGCCGCCCTCGGACTCTCCCTGAAACCATCGCTGGCCCCACTCCTCCTCTCTGCTTCCTAGGGACTCTCTTTTGGGACGGCATTATTGACTTTGGCTTTGGGAAAGTGGAGCCGGGTGGGGATGTTGAGCTGACAGGGTGAATTTTGGGGACCATGTCCTTATACTGGGGGAGGGCAGAGCCTAAGACCCTGACGTGCTCCTGCCATAGCCAGGGATGGGGGCACGTCACAGCCAGCGCCTTAGTTTTGGAGAGGCCAGCAATTGCTTGTGGGAAGAGGCCGTGCTGAGCTGGCGTGAAGCTCTGACACAAGTCAGAGCCCTTGGCCGATGGTCAGCAAGGGATTTCCAATCTCAAGTTGGTGGCCCGTGCCATGGAAAGGAACTGAAAGCTGGTGGTAGCTGTCCCTGCTCCCTGCAGGGGAGTGGGAGTAGGTGCCCTTTCAGGATTCCTTCCAGCTCAAACGATTTGATGATTCTATGCCATATCCTCGTAGGCAGGACTGGGACAGCCATGGACACAAGGAACAAACACTACGGAATGAGAGCTGGGCAGCTGCAGCAAGCAGCAGCTGCAGCCACCAACATACTCACTCGGGAAAGACGACAAGGCAGCCAGAGAGCGCCAGGGAGGCCACCGGTGCCGCTCGGGACGCCACCATGTCCAGCAGCCAGGGGGCCTGCAGGGGAGGAACAGGGAGGATGTGAAACATCCTTGTGACGGCTGAGGGCCTGGGGACACAAGGAGCCCAAGGCAGGGAGAGCTGACGGCCCCGCAGCACTTGCACGGCCCGAGCAGCTGGCCAGGTCCTTGTGGGCCGTGCGCGGGCACAGCAAGGGTCACGGGACTGCCCGGGCCACGCAGAAACCTACAGCTCACCTTGAGAAGAGCTCTTCTGAATTTCTCTTTGCCTGACAGCTTCTCGAGGAAGTCGCGGTAGAATTTCATTTGAAAGGTCAATGTGGAGCACCCCGATGCCCTTAAGGACAATGGCAACGTTCTCGCCATTCTTCAGGCAGCCGGAGATCAGGGACACGGTGCTTTGGATGCACATCTGTGCTCTCTGCCAGGTCACAGAGGCAGCTGCGGCCACCTCACTGTATTTCAGCGGCTCCACCGTCCTATGGGCTGAAAAAAGCGAGGAAAGCAGTTCATTATACAACTGGTTTTCCATAGTGCTTCCCTAGAACTGCTTCCTGTGGCCATCAGCCAGAACGGCCCCATGTTTGCATGGACTCCTGCCAGGGGGAGGTTTACTTTTGAGAACGGAGGCGGTGGCCCTGTTTGCCCTGCCCGTGAAGCCAGGAAAGTTTAACTTCCCCTTCCTACCGGGTAGGGACTCCCTGCGGGTTCTTGAGGTGGTGCGTGGCTATCAGGTTTGCAGAGAGGTGAAACACCGGCCACTGCAGAGTCACGGTCCCCTCCTCAGTCCTGATGTCTTTGGAGATGGTGTCAAAGGAGCTGAAGGTGGCAATCCAGACTATTTAGAAAGTAGAGGCTTCCCTTACACCTACTTCTCGGATACCATTTTGACAGTCCACATCCCTGCATGTAGAGGTATATTGCATTCATTTGGCCAGACCATACGGCCTGCCGACATCAACCAATCTATTATAGAGTGGTTTTCATTGGTATTATTGGACACCAGCGTATAGCCTCTGCCTCAGGGCAGGATGGGCACTCATGGTGGCCATACTTTCTTTCTTTGTTTCCTGAGTTATAACAGGACGGACCTCTGGTGGATCTGTCGCAATCGGAGCTTCAAGACACCTTCATGGCACCCTGCAAATGCAGCTGCGTGTGTCTCACTTTGGAAAACTTACCTTCAGGAAGGAGCAGAGAGATTTTCCACACTCGGCCACGAATCCTCTTCTGCCACCCAGCACATCCACTTCCGAGCAGGACACCATCACTCCCATCAGCGAGTTGCCCTCTGTTCCCACGCCCTAAAAAGAAAACAGCCACGCACAGCTGACTACAAAGCCTTTGGAGCAATCACTGACAGACACAGAGCGTGCACACATCCACCGCCAGGGACGTGCTGGGAGCTGATGTCTCCGGGCCCAGTGCACGGCAGCATTTGCTTCACTGCTTTCATGCCTCCTGGCAGCAAACCTCTGCTGCCAAAGCAGCCTTTGCCCAAGGAAACTGTGCCATAAAGCACAACGCTTTCTCACCTGAGTGTCTCCATACAACAGTGAAAAAGACAAACCGTGTCTTCCTCCACCATTGTACCATCAAGTACCACCATTGCTACACACACTCCTTTCCCCACACAGATACACACTGCCATTGCCAAACTGACCAAAGCATGAAAGGCTGGGCCCAGACAGGTCTCCTTAGGGCCAGCAGGCCCCGAGCCAGGCCTGCTGAGCTCCTTCCCACCCTCCCAAGCAGAAAAAAACAAACCAACCGCACCGCTGCCAGCACAGCCCCGCAGCAGGGAATGCACGCAGCTTCACGCCGCTCCCCTTCCCCCCGTCCTAACAGAAACCAAACGAGGAGAGATTGACATATTCTAGGATTCTGTCCCCACTAGAGCCAACCAGCCCCAGTCTCCTATATCCCCCTGGATGAGCAACAGAGATACACAGCGCTGCGCTTACGCCGGTGCCCACAGATCGCACAGCTAGAAAGATGATCACGTTGGAAAGGGAGAGCTGGAAATGAATGAAAAGGCTCACCCGTGTCCCGGGCTCGCAGAAAAAACTCCCAGAGGAGCCATCTCCAGAAAGAGATCCTTCCCCAGGGGCAGTCAGCCCTTCAGCAGGCTCTAGGAGAGCTGCAGCCTGGCTCCAGCCCTTCCACTCACACAGCTGGATTGCCTTCACCTGGGCTCCCACGGCTCACTCAGGGCTGGCCTCAGGTGGGCAATCAGAGCTTCAGGACATGATTCAACAGCACTTCCCAAACACCCCCCCCACAGCCAACTTAGACCCCTTCCTTAGTGCCCCACAGCTTTCTAGAGCCCCACATCCTCCCTCAAGCCTCCCCACACCTCCCTTCCTATAGGCCCACAGCCCCCAGACACGCCCTACACTCACGTATCTCCCTAGATGCTCCCATGGCCCCCACAGCCTCCTTATAGCCTCACCACAGCCCCCTAGAGCCCCGGATCCTCCCATCAGACCCGCACAGCCCTAAAGGCCCCCATTAGCCCACATCCCTCCCGAGAGCCGCATATTCTCCCACGGCCGAGGGGAGGGCCGCGCACGGTTCCGCTCCCTGGCCCCGTCCCGGAGCCGTTCTCCCGCACACCTCCGGCGCCGCTGTCCTCAGCACCGCTCCCGTCGTGCCGCACTTCCGGCTCGGGGCTGCCCGGACAGCTCCGGCGCACAGCGGCTGCAGCGGCGGGGCCGTGCGGGGCCGCCCGGGTAGGGAGCGGCGCCGGCTGAGGGGAGAGCCGGGCGGGCCCGAGCCAGCGGCCAACGGCCGCTCCCGCGCGCTGCGCCTCAGCCAATCGGAGCCGGCGGCGCTGCCGCTGAGCAATGAGAGGCCGGGCCGGGCCGGGCCGGAACAGCTGCTGAGCAATGAGAGGCCGGGGGCGGGGCCGAGCGGCGGCGAGGGAGGAGGGGCCTCGGGGGACAGCCTATGGCTGTAGGGGATGGGCGATGGGATTGGCTTTAGGGATGTGCGATTGGGAAGAGGGATGAGGGAGTGGGATTGACAGTGGGAGCTGGGGTTGGGATGAGGGACGGGGAATGGGATTTGGAGTAGGGATATGGGGATCTGGGGACGGGATATACCGTGTGGGATGGATACAGGAAATGGGAAAGATATGGGATGGACTCGGTGTGGGATGGACTTGGAATGGATCTGCATCATAGAATCATAGAATTCTTCGGGTTGGAAAAGACCTGCAAGATCATCGAGTCCAACCGCAACCTCACCATCCTACCCCAACTGCAACAGCCCTCCGCTCAGTCGTGTCCCTGAGCACCACATCCAGACGGCTGTTAAACACATCCAGGGGAAGGGACTCAACTACCTCCCTGGGCAGCCCATTCCAGGGCTTAAACAGCCTTTCCGTAAAGACCCTCCATAAAGTCCTGATATCCAACCTCAACTTACTCTGGTGCAACTTGAGGCCATTTCCCCTCGTCCTGTCACCCATCAGCTGTGAGAAGACACCAAGCCCGACCTGCTGGCACTTCTGCTGACTCCCCGCCGTGCTTCAACAAGGATCGAGAAATCTCGCATCTTGTGATCACTTTGCCCCAGACGGCATCCAACCTTTACGTCCCCCACAAGACCTTCTCTGTTAACAAACAGCAGCTCCAGGATTTTGCTTCCCCTCGTTGGCTCCTTCACCAGCCGCGTCAGGAAGTGATCTCCCACACACCCTGGGAACCTGCGGGACTGTTCCCTGTCAGCTCTATCATAAATCCAGCAGATGTCTGGGAGGTAGAAGTCCCCCACAGGTCCCCACAAGGGGGAGAGACCTTGAGACCTCACCCAGCTGTCTAGGCAGTGTCTTGTCCACCTCTTCATCCCGCTTGGCTGGCCTGTAGCAGACTCCCATGATCATGTCAGGCTTACTGGCCTTCGCTTTTACTCTGACCCATAAGCTCTTGTCTCACTCCAACACATAGGAGGGAGAGGAGGTTCTTTGATATACGTATACCCGGCATGAGATTAAGAAACAGCGGTTGAAATGGTGGTCCGACCAGTTTATTACAAATCTCAATAAGGGAGATGGGGAAGGGGAGGACGGACACTAGTACGGATCGGGGTAATGGGGAAGGGAAGGAAAGCGATGGAAAAGATAGGAAATAGAAGCAAGGAGTCTTGATAGGTACAAACTAGGGTGATGAGGAAGGGAAGAAGGGCAGCAGAAAAGATAGGAAATGGGAGCAAGGAGTCTCTCTAGGAAGCAAGAGGGAGATGGACACCACCATGGGTCCGGCGTGGTTCCTGATTCAGTTGTTGATCCTCAGGAGAGGTGGGCCGTTGGGCGTTGTTCCATAGATGAGGACGGTGACCACGGCGATGACGACGACGACGGGACAGACTTATTTCTAAGTCCCAAGTGGTTGAGTCAGCTCTGTCTGGAGTGACAGCTTGTGGCTTTTGGGTCCCAGCAGGAACGCCTTTGGTGCCCATCTCCCCGGCCTTGCCAGCAGATAAGAGGCAGTATGGAGACACCAACTTGTAGCTCGTCTTCACAGGATACAATGGTATCATCCTGCAATCTCCCAGAGCAAACAGGACTTCTTTGGTCACAGGACAGGTCTTCCGCCAGCAAACAGTCCACACAGCGGACCTGAGCACTCCCTTCACTCTTGGGCCCAAGGCAAACAGCTCCAAAGAAATGCTTTCCAATGGAAAAGTGTCCGCACAGTGACGCTGATTGCCACACGGCAACACCCACCTCTCATCTCCTAGAGTCTTATCACAAGACATACCTCAGGAAGCAAGCTTTGAGCCAGAAAACAAAGCAGCATTCATACACCACCCCGTGGCTCAAAGGCTGCTTGAAATTGAAGCGTAAGTGACCCTCCATGGTGGTTAGCAACAGAAAAGAAAAAGAAAGAGAAAAATAAAAGAGGAAGCAGAAGTGGAAAGAAGGGGAGGGCCTAAGGGGGAGTTAAATGTTACACAATTGCTACAAAGGATTTGTTGAGCTTGGTTGCAAAGGTTGCCCTGATCTGCTGGACTTGTCCATCATCAGTTGAAGTGGATAGAAAATACACGGAGGATACACCACCTTGTATCCGTTGAATAAAGCATGGAATCAGACAGGGAATCAAACAGAAGAGTTGCAACAGCACACTCTAGATCAAATGGGATACCTTTGACCCATGGGCCACCTGGGAGCCAGGCAAAGAGGTCCGAGTCTAGGGCTTTCCAGGTTTGGACAGGAACATGGGCTATTTTCCGGAACCCAAAGACCCTTATAAGATCCCATTCTACCACAGACTACCCCATATCACCCCACCCCCAGGAACCCTAGAGGACCCCATAGGATCCCATCTTCCCAACACTTGCACCCCATCCGACCCAATAAGACACCATCAAATCCCCTATCTCCCTCCCAAAAAAGGAGCCTATAGGACCCCATAGACTTCATGAGAGCCCAGCCCCCATAGGATCTCTTGGGAACCCATACCTTCCACATGGGGCCCTGTACGACTCCATAGGTTCCCATCCCCCCATGCATAGAACCCTATAGGACCCCCAGAGAGTCCCATCCCCTCCCATACGACACCATAGGACCCCACAGAACCCCATACCCACCATAGGACAACATAGCACAGCACAGAGTCGCATTCTCCCCTCCCACCACACCATAGGCCACCATAGAACCCTAGAGGTCCCCATAGGAACACATACCTTCCCCATGCTTTCCCCTAGAGGACTCCGTATGTTCCCATCCCTCCCCCATACTACTCAAAGGACCCCACAGACTCCACAAAGGTACCATTCCCCCATAGAACCCCACATGGCCTGAAGGATATTTCTCCCCAGGGAGGTGGTTGAGTCACACTTCCTCGGATGTGTTTCAAAACCGTCTGCATGCGCTGCTCAGGGACGTGCTTGAGCGGAGGGCTGTTAGAGTTGGGCTGCTATGGGTAGGCCATGTTTGGACGCGATGATTTTTAACCCCGCCCCCTAGAACTCTCAAGGACCCCACTGGATCACATTCCTACAAAACCAGGACCTCATAAGACACCATAAAATCCCATGCCCGTGCCCCCAGGAGGAATCTATAGGACCCCATAGGACCTCATGACATCCCATCCCCCCCATGGGGCCCAACACAACCCCAGCAAATACCTTCTCCCCCCTCTCCCCATAAAACCCTCTAGAAACCTAGAGCACCCCATAGGATCCCATACCCCCCGTAGGACCCCATAGGACCCCACAGGTCCCCCCTTCCCCTTCAAAGCCTGTGACAAAAGCAAATCCCTGGGATCCCCCAAACAAAGCACTCCCTGCCCGCTACGGTTGCGGGAGCGACGCAGTCACAACGACGACACAGAGGATCAATGTCAGGTAATTTAGTGACTGCTCTAACAAAGAATCCATGAAAAAACTTCCAGGCAAAACAAAGAAACCTTCTGCCAACTGGTCTTCAACAAGACGGGTAGAGGCCTTTGGAACAGTCGTTGCTTCTGTGTCAACTACTTGAACATCAATTCAGGCAACGGCTACTAAAGGAAAACAAGTAACATAACATGGAGAGCACAGAAAGGAAGAGAGAGGAAACAGAGAGGAGCCAGCACTCCCACCCGGGGCGGGCAGCAGGCTGCTGGTGCCAGCGTCATCATGGGCTGCGGCCAGCACTGCCCACGCTGTCACCGTGGCGACGTTTGTGACACGGCCACCCGGGAGGGGTACGAAGGCGGTGCACGCTGGTGGGTCCTGCATCCTGAAGGAGCATCTGGCAGAGAGCAGACGCGTCTGAAGGGATGAGCTCCGGCATGGCTGGCGCCAACAAGGAGCAACCCGCCGGCACGAGGCGGAACAGGATGAGCTTCTGCAAGGATGGCCCCGCAGCGCGGTGTGCCTCCAGACACACATGCACCGACACCCAAGGTACATGGGTCCAGAGCCACCACAGCAGTGGTGCTGCAGCCAAGCTCAGGATGGAGACGACACTTCCCATCTGCCACCTCACTCCCGCCTGGCAGCGGTAGCGGTGCCGGGAAGCGGCAGATGCAGAGTGTGACCTGCTTTTCTTTGCCCTCCAGAGCGAGTTGCCGTCTGGGATGCGGTGGCCGACTACGTACAAGAGCACCTCCTGGTGCAGAAGGTGGGTTGGCTGGCGGCTTCCTCTTCTCCCTGCCCGGCTCAGACGAGAATTCCTCTCGGTCTTCCCCTCCACAGAAAGCAGGAAATCACCCCACATGTCTCTACTGGGCATGCCGTGGGCTTCCTGCACATCCTGCGGGATCACCTGTGCTGGGCGGTGTCCTATCTCAGGGCTGAGGCCAATCGTGGCAAGCCTCTGGATCCCACCAGGCTGCTTCTGCCCTGACTGCTGTGCTGCATGTGGGAGGGCCAGGGGAAGGAGAGGACTGTGCAGCCCCTTCCCAAAGCCATTCCCGATGCCCTGGCTTGTGCCTCTGAACAGCGCGAGAGGGCTCCTGAGCTGCGCCCCTGCGTTGGACCACCACATGGGCTCTTCCTCCAGCCGGCCCATAACCCTTGCGCCCTTCCTTCCTCTTCACTTGCAGGGGGTCTGGATTGCCACCTTTGGCACCTTTGACACCATCAACAAAGACATCAGGAGTGAGGACGGGACTGTGACTCTGCAGTGGCCGGTGTTTCACCTGTCTGCAAACCTGATAGCCACGCACCACCTCAAGCCCCGCAGGGAGTCCCTGCCAGGTAGGGTAGGTGGGGGATTAAACCTTTCCTGGCTTCACGGACAGGGCAAACAGGGCCACCGCCTCCGTTCTCATAGGCAAACCTCCCCGTGGCAGGAGTCCATGCAAACATGGGCCGTTTCTGGCTGATGGCCCACAAGAAGCAGTTCTAGGAAAGCACTGCGGAAAAACCAACCGTATCATCAACTGCGTCCCTCGCATTTTTCCAAAACATCTTCCTTATATCCAATTGGAAATCTTCCCTCTTTCCGGTTGAAACAATTTCCCCTGGTCCTATCCCAACTGACCCTGCTACAGCCTTTAGAAACCAGCCTGCCTTAATGCAGAATGAAAACGTGCCTGTCCGCAGGCAATCAGAGAGAGCAACAGCCATTAGTGGAGTGCTGCGTCCCAACAGCTCACTGTCTTCTCCTCGTGTACAGGTTTCAAATGGAGTTTGTGCCCAAACCACCACCCGGCATATACCGCAAGTCCTCAGGAAGCGTCCCTGCTGAGGGGAAACCAAAGAAAGAAGAGGCTTTGCCACCTCTCGTCCAAGAGGGCAAGAAAGGTAAAGCAGCTTCCAGCTCCTTTCCGTGCCACGGGCCACACACTTGAGATGGGAAATCCCTTGCTGACCATCGGCCAAGGGCTCTGACTTAGAATCATAGAATCATAGAATCGCTAAGGTTGGAAAAGACCCACAGGATCATCCCGTCCAACCATTTGCCCTTCACCAATGGTTCTTGCTAAACCATGTCCCTCAACACATCATCCAAACGCTCTTAGAACACCACCAGGCTCGGTGACTCCACCACCTCTCTGGGCAGCCCATTCCTGTGCCTGACCTCCCTTTCAGGGAAGTAGTACTTCCTAACGTCCAGCCTGAATCTTCCCTGGTGCAGCTTGAAGCCATTCCCTCTAGTCCTAGCACTAGGCACACGAGAGGAGAGGCTGAGCCCCAGCTCACTACAACCTCCTTTCAGCTACTTATAGAGAGCAATAACGTCTCCCCTGAGCCTCCTCTTCTCTAGGCTGCACAATCCCAGCTCCTTCAGCCGCTCCTCATAAGGCCTGTGCTCCAGATCCCTCACCAGCTTTGTTGCCCTCCTCTGGACACGCTCCAGGGCCTCGATGTCTTTCTTACAGTGAGGGGCCCAAAACTGGACGCAGTACTCCAGGTGCGGCCTCACCAGTGCTGAGTACAGGGGGAGAATTCCATCCCTGTTCCTGCTGGCCACACTATTTCTGATACAAGCCAGGATGCCATTGGCCTTCATTGGCCACCTGGGCACACTGCTGGCTCACGTTCAGTCTAGCGGCAATCAACACCCCCAGCTCCATTTCTTCTACACAGTCTTCAAGCCACTCTGCCCCAAGCCTGTAGCGTTGCCTGGACTAGTGTCAAACCTTCAATGCCAGCTCAGCACAGGCCTCTTCCCACAAGCAATTGCTGGCCTCTCCAAAACTAAGGCGCTGGCTGTGACGTGCCCCCATCCCTGGCTATGGCAGGAGGACGTCGGCATCTTAGGCCCTGCCCTCCCCCACTGGAAGGACACGGTCCCCAAAAGTCACCCTGTCAGCTCATCATCACCACCCGGCCCCGCTTTCCCAAAGCCAACGTCACTAGTGCAGTCCCCAAAAGGAGAGTCCCAAGATGGCAGAGAGGAGGAGTGGGGCCAGAGATGGTTTCAGGGAGGGTCCGAGGGAAGCGCAGAGGTCAGCAGTCGGTAGAGCGGAGCGGCCCTCTCGGATGTTCGGGGAACAGGCCTGAGCACCCCTTGTGAGTGAGTGAGCCCAAGGGTTTACGGGGAGTCTCCTCTGCCTTCCCCATTCCAGTGAGATTTGCTGGCACGCCAACCTTCATCAAACGCTTGAGCTCGGCAAGCGTAGATGCAGGAGAATTCAGAAAGATAAGGAGCTTGCTGCGGAAGGACAGCTCTACATTCAGGTGAGGCTGGAGGCTCTGGCTTGGCATGTGCATGGGGGTGATTTACTGACCCAACGAGAGCCCATCCCCTTAGCCCCAGAGAGGCCCTGTTTGTGGCTGCCCAACAGTGCTGGGCTGGGGACGCCAGGAGCCCCCCAGCTCACAGGGCTGGCCCCTCTCTGGATCCCACTGGGGGAGAGCCACGGGGCTGCCGGTGAGCTGTCTGTGGGGAAGGCTGCGTTGCAGCCAAGGGTCCTGGCTCCGGCTTGCAGGATGCAGGCCCCAAAGCCATCACCCACTCAGGCGAACCCCTCCTGCTCTGTCCTTCCAGTCTGCTGCCAGCGATCTGCGCAGTGCCTGAAGCCCAAAAGCAGCCGCTGACCTGCCAGCTGCAGGGCCAGGCAGGAACCAAAGGCCAAGAAGACCGGGGCCGAGCGCTGGGAACAAAACGCGTGAGCTTCCGTGAGGAAGACCTGGAAGCGGAAACGTTCCAAGGCCAAGAATCCAGGCTACCACTGCTGCACTGCGACTCAGTGCAACTTCTCAGGCAGAGGGCTAAGAAGAGCAGGCCAGTGCACAAAGAACCTGAGGAGGTGGCTGCAGCAGCATCTCAGAGTGAGGCCAGCCAGCCTGCAGAGTCCTCCGCCGACAGAGCGGGAGTGCTGCCACCGATAAACCAAGTAACACAGTCTCCGCAGCGTCAGCCTCCAAACACCAAAGCCCCACCCCGCAGGAAGGCCACCCGCTAACCCACGCTGATGCGGGCATGGGGCGCCCAGGGACTGACAGAGCTCCACTCGAGGCTGCAAAACTGATGCGTCAATCCCATCTGCATCATACCTAACAGTAGACCAGGCTGCCCAGGGCCCCAAACAACCTGCCCTTGAACACTGCCTAGGGACGCGGCGCCCACAAGGCTCTCATGGGCATCCGCTTCCAGCATCTCACCACTGGCTCTGGAAAGAACTTCTCCCTGACATCCAATCTTAAGGATTTCTCTACTCAAAACCACTTCCCCTTACTTCTGCCATCACCTACCACTGTAAAGGGTTCGACGGTCCTCCTGTTTGGAGGCTCCCTTCATGTATACTGGAAGGCTGCAATGTAGTGCACCACACAGCCTCCTCTTCTCCAGGCCCATACAACGAGATCTAGAGTGAAATGTAGAGGAGAAAAAGCTGACAATAAAGCCTTACCATGGGCCTATCCTGTAGAAATCTCCAGAATGCCTGTGACAGTGTCATTGCGTCTTTTCACACCAGCTCTTGTGCCGGTGGAGGGGGAAAGAATTGTGGGAGGTCATCAGAACATCTCACAGTGCTTTACTTGAAGCCAAAGGAAATCCAGCATCACGGTTGTCTTGTCTGTCAGAGCTTTTCTGCTGCAGGGGATGACCAAAAATGAAGTCAGCTTCCAATTGTTGCGGCAGCTCAGAGCTCTCAGAGGATACCAGCGGTCTCTGGAGGCCCTTTCCAATTGGAAGATTGCGGCCTATAAAGAATCACAGAATCATAGAATGGTGTGGGTTGAAAAGGAGCACAATGACCATGTAGTTTCCACCCCCCTGCTATGTGCAGGGTCGACAACCACTAGACCAAAGTGCCCTGTGCCACATGCAGCCTGGCCTTGAATGCCTCCAGGGCTGGGGCATCCACAACCTCCAGGGGCAACCTGTTCCAGTGCCTCACCACCCTCTGGGGGAAAAAACTTCCTCCAAATATCTCACCTAGACCTCCCCTGTCTCAGTTTAAGACCATTCCCGCATGTCCTATCACTACCCCCCCTCGTTACACTCGTACCCCCGCCTCTTCATACGCTCCCTTCAACTATTGAAAGGCCACAGTGAGGCCTCCTTAGAGCCTTCTCCAAGCTAAGCAACCCCAGTTCCCACATTCTTTCTTCGTAGAAGAGGTGCTCCAGCCCTCTGATCTTCTTAGTGGCTGTGTGGGATCTGTTGAGTCCCATCCTGAGCTGCTGGTTGATTACCTGGGGAAAAGACCCAGTCAGCTGTGGGAGGACAGGTGAAGGCAATTCAGCTGTGTGACTACAACGGATGGAGCCTGGCTGCGCTTCTCTCAGGCCCCAGTTAAGGACTGAATGCTGCTGGGGAAGGATCTCTTTCTGGAGGTCCCTCTCTGGTGGAACTTCTTTCTTCATACCTGGAGTCTTCTGGTATGTTTGAGTCATCTTGAGGGACCTCGTATTACAGTGAGCTCCTCCCCACCGGTATGGCACAGTGGTAGCCATACTGAACCCCTATGTTACCTCAGAGGCCGTTATCCAACGGGCCACCCAATTGGTGGCTGATCTAGGGGAGACAGAGCGCCTGCAGACCAGCTGCAATACCCGAATGTTGGAAGGGACAGAGGTAACTAAAACCAGGAGACCCACCCCACGCACTCCTCAGTTGAGAGCCATACGGGCATCCCAAAGGCAAATGTTTAACGACTCAATCCAGGCTGGGGTTCAATTGGTGAAAATTTATCGCCAGCCCAATCATGTCCTCCTCCAGCTATGGAGGCAGTTGAAGGAAAATCAAAAATTTCAGAGTCACCCCAAAGAAACCACTCTGGGGTGAGAGCTATTGACCAACTACCAACCACAGCATGGAACTTGGAAGATTTCCTGGTTCCCAATAAAAGGGAAAAGGTGGGACTGGAGGCCCTATGCTGAGCTGACAAGTTTTTGGTCCTGGAAGGACACACAAAGGGTTATGGTGTTGGGAGACACAGGTGCGGAAACACCAGGTATTTATAGCGACCCGACTGAATTCAGCGGGGATAGAGTGATGATCGGTGGCTTTGAGGGACGGACCATTCCAGTGACCCAGGCGTGGTTGCAAGTGGGGGTTGGGCATCTCCTCCCCCGCGAGTATGAAGTGTCTGTTGCCCCAGTCCCAGAGTACATCTTGGGCATAGACATTTTATGGGCTCAGGCTCTGGCTCTCCACACAACTGTGGGAGAGTTCAGACTTTGACAGAGGTGCATTAGTGTCCGCGCAGTGCAGGCAACACTGAGAGGCCATGCGAAGCGTGAGCCCATTCACCTGCCGGAACCACGCCGGATTACTAACGTGAGGCAGTATAGACTCCCAGGGGGGCAAGATGAAATCTCAAGAACGGTGCAGGAAGTAGAAAAAGTGGGCATTATAAGACCTGCACATAGCCCACAGAAATCCCCCGTGTGGCCAAAGAGAAAATCAGATGGAACAGGGAGAAGGACGGTAGATTACTGAGAATTAATTAAATGAGGGCACGCTGCCTCTTCACGTGGCCGTACCCAATATTTCCTCCCTAATGGACACATTGAGTAGGGAGATAAAAACCTATCACTGTGTCCTAGACTTGGAAAATGCGTTCTTCAGTGTTCCAATTGCTGAAGAATCGCAAGACCACTTTGCATTCGTGTGGGGAGGCAGGCAGTGGAGCTTTCAGGTCCTGCCACAGGGGTACGTGCATTCGCCAACATATTGTCATCATCTAGGAGCGCGTGACCTGGCTAGCTGGGAAAAACCGAATCGTGTTTGCTTCTCTCATTCTACAGATGATCTCCTGTTGACATCTGTCTCACTGGAGGCAGTAGGGTAAGCGGCAGATTCACTATCTATCTATCTGCAAGAAAGAGGATGGGCTATAAATCCTCAGAAGGTGCAAGGTCCGGGCCTGTCCCTAAAATTCCTGGGGGGGGTGGTTGCTCAGGAAAGATGGAAGACCACCCAGTGCTCTCATAGGTAAGGTTCAGGCATTCCCAGAGCCTACAGCACCCAAGCAGCTGCAGCATTTCTTAGGTATACTGGGATATTGGCATTCCTTTATTATAGCTCATTCAGCGCAGCTGCTGAGGCCATTACACAGACTCATGAAGAAGGGGCAACAATGGGACTGGAGGAGAAGGCAGCACGAGGCTTTCCAACAGGCAAAACTGGCAGTGAAACAAACCCAGGCATGGGGTATATTTGATCCTACCCTCCCTGCTGAGTTGGACGCTCATGTCACTCAGGATGGCTTTGGCTGGGGCCTGTGGCAATGCCAGAGTTGTGTTCGGACCCCCACTGGATTCTGGTCTCAGGTCTGGCACGGAGAAGAAGAAAGATGTAGTATGATTGAAAAACAGCTATTCACTGCCTATCCTGCACGACAGGCGGTCGAGACAATAACTCAAACAGCTGAAATTATAGTTAAGACCACTTTGCCAATTAAGGGGTGCGTAAAAAGATCTGAGCCCTTAAGATGGGGGTGGCCCAAGCACAAACGGTGGCACGATGGCTCACCTGTCTGAGCCAGAGGAGCAGTCTGTCTTCATCACCGCTGAAAGAAGAACTCCCGAAGATCCTAGGCCCAGTGACGTATCACAGCGATGCACCAAAACAAACACTGGTCGCTCCACCACAGAAGAGTCCCATCCAGGAGGGGAAATATCTCATTCCTGAAGATGCCAGCTATACACATGGGTCCAGCAAGGGCAACCCGAGCAAGTGGACAGCGATAGCATACCGTCAATCCACTGAAACAACCTGGTGTGAAGAGGGCGATGGGCAGAGTAGCCAATGGGCAGAACTGCGAGCCGTGTGGATGGTTATAACCAAGGAACCCGGTGATGGGGTCCTGAACATCTGCACAGATAGTTGGGCTTTGTACCGGGGGCTCACTCTTTGGATTGCATTGTGGGCCACCCAGGAATGGACTATCCACGCCCGACCAATCTGGGGCACAGATGACGTGTGGAAATCAGACCCTATAGCCGATAAGGATATAGAGCAGGCATGTGTTTATTGGTGACGCGCGTACACCCTGGTGCAAGGGGGATCACTCCACCTAACTTGCACACCGTCCGAAGAAATCACGCTATAGATATTGGTCAAACTAATACATAATCAATAGTTGACAGGAATTTGGATGCATATTCACTACAGTCCCGAGAGCCCATTAGCAAACAGTCCCTCCCCCGCCTTGTGCGTGCGTGGTAGGTCGTGATGATGAAGGCTCGCAGTCTTCCTCGCTGCAAACTTCTGACCCCGAAGGGGGGGCATCCCCAGAACCGGTTCCAGCTTGCACTTCAGACATCAGAACATAAGATGGACCTGCACCAAACACCCGCAGGCATCCAGTAACACCACCGAGCACTGGCCCATGAGAGGACCTGAACTTCAACCGCAAACCAATCATCAATACTCTTAGATTGTGTCAACCTGCAGAGCCACAGGCAACGGTATAAGCGTCGTGGTGTGCTGGATCTCTGTATTAGGGAAGGCTTACCCTCCAGCTAACTCCATCATTGGTTCACGCTGTAAAGAGATGGAGAATGGGATTTCCTGACTTCCTGGTAAAGCCTGCAGCTGATGCGGCAGCTCAGACCTGGGGCAGTCCCCAGGTCGCAGCTCCTGAAGCTTCCATTGCCATTTTGCTCAGTGATACACGCTCTACAGACAGCGCCTGCCAAACCCATTCTCAGGTCACTCAATGGGGGAGAACCGTTGTTCTCTCCCACCTGCAAAGAACTGTCTGAGCCTTGTACGTTGCTGCCTTGTTAAGTGTCATCTACTCCAGTTTTCCTTGGGCAAACTGCACCAAAACAATTAGTCCGGGAGAATTATCCACAGCTGCTTGGAACGATGCAAAACAATCACTCCCTCTCTTTCTACAAGGAATAATCCAAGCCCGGAGCAGACAAACTCAATCAATTACATATTTCCATCCTCTTTTGCTGGTACCCATGTCTCAGGACAGTAGCACTGCTGAGTTAGGCTCTGCCTTGCTCTCTTGAATTCCCTGTTCCCTTATGGCCCTAGCTCAACAGCCTAGCAGCCTCTGTTTCTCACCGGCTGCACTCACAGCCTCTCCTTTCCCCTTCCCCTTCCTCCAAGCACATTCAGATCTTTCCCACTTTGCTCCAAGGGCCAGCTTGCATCTGGCGTCTCTAGCAAGGGGCGTTCCTTTCTCCCGAGGCCATGAGAATGGTCCTTCAGATGGAGAAAGTGCCGAGGATGGAAAAAGGGGTTGGGAAAATGGCCCTGAGGTAGTCCTGCTCCCAGGTGCATGGTGGGCTGATTACACAGCCACACTGTGAAGCCCTCCATACTCATTCCCATGAAAGAGCACTGGGGATACACAAATCACCACCATACCACTCTGTCAGACATTTGTTTTATTTTTCTCTAGAGCTTTCCATATGCGTAGAAAACAAGAAGGATTTCTGTACAGATAGAAAGCCGAGGCTGATGGGAATCCGTGACCCCGGTGGTTGCTTCAGGTCAGGGCACCGAGAGGAAGGCAGCAACTCCTATTCCTCTCTTCGTCCCTTGCCTACTCCCATACCAGCAGAAGAGTTTTGCTCCTAAGCATCTCCAGAGGAAAGAGATCGCGGATGGGCCCCCACTGTCCCTCGTCCGTGCATTTTCCGGCGGAGGACTCCTCAGGCTAGCTGGCCTCACCCTGAGATGATGATGCTGCCATCTCCTCAGGTTCTTTCTGCCTGCTCTTCTCAGTCCTCTGCCTGACAAGTTTGACAGAGTCGCAAGCCACAAGTGGCAGCCTGGATGGGCGGCCTTGGGACTCCATGGACAGGCTGGAATGAGCCCTTGAGGAAGATCTTGAATCTTTGATGAAAGCTGTTGTCTCCCTCAAGGTAACCTGAGGGAGCGAGGCCTTGGCTTTCAGAACTTCAGCAGTGCACCCACACGATGGGCTTCTACCGCTTCTCGTTCTTCCTCATGGAAGCAAATGCGTTTGGTTTCCAGCGCTCGGCCCAGGTCATCTTGGCCTTTGCTTCCTTCCTGGCCCTGCAGCTGGCAGGTCAGCAGCTGCTTTTGGCCTTCAGGCACTGCGCAGATCGCTGGCAGCAGACTGGAAGGACAGAGAGGGAGGGGTCCGCCTGAGTGGGTGATGGCTTTGGGGCCGCATCCTGCAAGCCGGAGCCAGGACCCTTGGCTGCAACGCAGCCTTCCCCACAGACAGCTCACCGGCAGCCCCGTGGCTCTCCCCCGTGGGATCCAGAGAGGGGCCAGCCCTGTGAGCTGGGGGGCTCCTGGCGTCCCCGGCCCAGCACTGTTGGGCAGCCACAAACAGGGACTCTCTGGGCTTAGGGGATGGGCTCTCGTTGGGTCAGTAAATCACCCCCATGCACATGCCAAGCCAGAGCCTCTAGCTTCACCTGGACGTAGAGCTCTCCTTCGCAATACGTTCCTTATCCTTCTGAATTCTCCTCCATCTATCCTTGTTCAAGAATTTGATGAAGGTTGGTGTGCCGGCAAATCTCACTGGAATGGGGAAGGCAGAGGAGACTCTCCGTATACCCTTGGGCTTACTCACAAGGGGCGCTCAGGCCTGTTCCCAGAACATGCGCGAGGGCTGCTCTGCTCCCCACACTGCTGACATCTGCACCGCCCAGGACCCTCCCTGAAACCATCGCTGGCCCCACTCCTCCTCTCTGCCATCTTGGGACTCTCTTTTGGGACTGCAATAGTGACATTGGTTTTGGGAAAGTGGAGCCGGGTGGGGATGTTGAGCTGACAGGGTGAATTTTGGGGACCATGTCCTTATACTGGGGGAGGGCAGAGCCTAAGACCCTGACGTGCTCCTGCCATAGCCAGGGATGGGGGCACGTCACAGCCAGCGCCTTAGTTTTGGAGAGGCCAGCAATTGCTTGTGGGAAGAGGCCGTGCTGAGCTGGCGTGAAGCTCTGACACAAGTCAGAGCCCTTGGTTGATGGTCAGCAAGGGATTTCCAATCTCAAGTTGGTGGCCCGTGCCATGGAAAGGAACTGGAAGCTGGTGGGAGCTGTCCCTGCTCCCTGCAGGGGAGTGGGAGTAGGTGCCCTTTCAGGATTCCTTCCAGCTCAAACGATTTGATGATTCTATGCCATATCCTCGTGGGCAGGACTGGGACAGCCATGGACACAAGGAACAAACACTACGGAATGAGAGCTGGGCAGCTGCAGCAAGCAGCAGCTGCAGCCACCAACATACTCACTCGGGAAAGACGACAAGGCAGCCAGAGAGCGCCAGGGAGGCCACCGGTGCCGCTCGGGACGCCACCGTGTCCAGCAGCCAGGGGGCCTGCAGGGGAGGAACAGGGAGGATGTGAAACATCCTAGTGACAGCTGAGGCCCTGGGGACACGAGGAGCCCAAGGCAGGGAGAGCTGACGGCCCCGCAGCACTTGCACGGCCCGAGCAGCTGGCCAGGTCCTTGTGGGCCATGCGCAGGCACAGCAAGGGTCACGGGACTGCCCGGGTCACGCAGAAACCTACAGCTCACCTTGAGAAGAGCTCTTCTGAATTTCTCTTTGCCTGACAGCTTCTCGAGGAAGTCGCGGTAGAATTTCATTTGAAAGGTCAGGCCATCAATGTGGAGCACTCCAATGTCCTTGAGGACAACGGCAACGTTCTCGCCATTCTTCAGGCAGCCGGAGAGCAGGGACACGGTGCTTTGGATGCACATCTGTGCTCTCTGCCAGGTCACAGAGGCAGCTGTGGCCACCTCACTGTATTTCAACAGCTCCACCGTCCTATGGAAGGAAAAATGCGAGGAAAGCAGTTCATTATACAACTGGTTTTCCACAGTGCTTCCCTAGAATTGCTTCTTGAGGCCATCAGCCAGAACAGCCCCATGTTTGCATGGACTCCTGCCAGGGGGAGGTTTACTTCTGAGAACGGAGGCGGTGGCCCTGTTTGCCCTGCCCGTGAAGCCAGCAAAGTTTAATTTCTCCTTCCTACCGGGTAGGGACTCCCTGCGGGTTCTTGAGGTCGTACGTGGCTATCAGGTTTGCAGAGAAGTGAAACACCGGCCACTGCAGAGTCACGGTCCCATCCTCAGTCCTGATGTCTTTGGAGATGGTGTCAAAGGAGCTGAAGGTGGCAATCCAGACTATTTAGAAAGTAGAGGCTTCCCTTACACCTACTTCTCGGATATCATTTTGACAGTCCACATCCCTGCATGTAGAGGTATATTGCATTCATTTGGCCAGACCATACGGCCTGCCGACATCAACCAATCTATTATAGAGTGGTTTTCATTGGTATTATTGGACACCAGCGTATAGCCTCTGCCTCAGGGCAGGATGGGCACTCATGGTGGCCAACTTGGATATCTCCGGACCATTCACCATAACACTTTCTGCCCCAGAGTCCCACAGTCTCAATAACCAAGCTGGCACACTTTCTCTCGGCTTTTGCCTGAATCGTTGGACTAAATCCATCAATTCTGTTGCCATGTATGGCTGGGCTGTTATGTGCAAACCAGTCTGGGCAGGGGGCCACTGATCAGGAGGCTCCCCTACCGGTCTATCCTGTACTTTCTTTGTTTCCTGAGTTATAACAGGAGGGACCTCTGGCGGATCTGTCGCAATCGGAGCTTCAAGACACCTTCATGGCACCCTGCAAATGCAGCTGCGTGTGTCTCACTTTGAAAAACTTACCTTCAGGAAGGAGCAGAGAGATTTTCCACACACGGCCACGAATCCTCTTCTGCCACCCAGCACATCCACTTCCGAGCAGGACACCATCACTCCCATCAGCGAGTTGCCCTCTGTTCCCACGCCCTAAAAAGAAAACAGCCACGCACAGCTGACTACAAAGCCTTTGGAGCAATCACTGACAGACACAGAGCGTGCACACATCCACCGCCAGGGACGTGCTGGGAGCTGATGTCTCTGGGCCCAGTGCACGGCAGCATTTGCTTCAGTGCTTTCATGCCTCCTGGCAGCAAACCTCTGCTGCCAAAGCAGCCTTTACTCAAGGAAACTGTGCCATAAAGCACAACGCTTTCTCACCTGAGTGTCCCCATACAACAGTGAAAAAGACGAACCGTGTCTTCCTCCACCATTGTACCACCAAGTACCACCATCGCTACACACACTCCTCTCCCCACACAGATACACACTGCCATTGCCAACCTGACCGAAGCATGAGGGGCCGGGCCCAGAGGGGCCTCCTTAGGGCCAGCAGGCCCCGAGCCAGGCCTGCTGAGCTCCTTCCCACCCTCCCAAGCAGAAAAAAACCAACCGCACCGCTGCCAGTACAGCCCCGCAGCAGGGAATGCACGCAGCTTCACGCCGCTCCCCTTCCCCCCGTCCTAACAGAAACCAAACGAGGAGAGATTGACATATTCTAGGATTCTGTCCCCACTAGAGCCAACCAGCCCCAGTCTCCTATATCCCTTTGTATGAACAACAAAGATACACAGCGCTGCAGTTAGGCCGGTGCCCACAGATCGCACAGCTAGAAAGATGATCACGTTGGAAAGGGAGAGCTGGAAATGAATGAAAAGGCTCACCCGTGTCCCGGGCTCGCAGAAAAAACTCCCAGAGGAGCCATCTCCAGAAAGAGATCCTTCCCCAGGGGCAGTCAGCCCTTCAGCAGGCTCTAGGAGAGCTGCAGCCTGGCTCCAGCCCTTCCACTCACACAGCTGGATTGCCTTCACCTGGGCTCCCACGGCTCACTCAGGGCTGGCCTCAGGTGGGCAATCAGAGCTTCAGGACATGATTCAACAGCACTTCCCAAACACCCCCCCACAGCCCCCTCTTCTCCCATATCCCCCTTACATCCCTTCCTGAGTCCCCCACAGCCCCCTCTTGTCCCATATCCCCCTTACATCCCTTCCTGAGTCCCCCACAGCCCCCTAGAGCCCCACATCCCGCCCTATAGCCTTACCTCACCACATCCCTCCCGAGAGCCGCATATTCCCCTATATCCGCCCTGTAGCCCCCCGCAGCCCCCTCAACTCCCACATCCCCACCATATCTCCCCCATTGTCCCCTCTAGCCACAGACCCACCTCAGCCCCGGGGGAGGGGCACCGGGAGCCGCGCTCGAGGGCTCGGGGGGGCACGGCCCGGATGCGGGCAGCAGCGCTGCGCCGGTGGGGGCCCCGAGTCCTTCAGCCGTCCCAAATGCCCGCCTCCCACGGCCGAGGGGAGGGCCGCGCACGGTTCCGCTCCCTGGCCCCGTCCCGGAGCCGTTCTCCCGCACACCTCCGGCGCCGCTGTCCTCAGCACCGCTCCCGTCGTGCCGCACTTCCGGCTCGGGGCTGCCCGGACAGCTCCGGCGCACAGCGGCTGCAGCGGCGGGGCCGTGCGGGGCCGCCCGGGTAGGGAGCGGCGCCGGCTGAGGGGAGAGCCGGGCGGGCCCGAGCCAGCGGCCAACGGCCGCTCCCGCGCGCTGCGCCTCAGCCAATCGGAGCCGGCGGCGCTGCCGCTGAGCAATGAGAGGCCGGGCCGGGCCGGGCCGGAACAGCTGCTGAGCAATGAGAGGCCGGGGGCGGGGCCGAGCGGCGGCGAGGGAGGAGGGGCCTCGGGGGACAGCCTATGGCTGTAGGGGATGGGCGATGGGATTGGCTTTAGGGATGTGCGATTGGGAAGAGGGATGAGGGAGTGGGATTGACAGTGGGAGCTGGGGTTGGGATGAGGGACGGGGAATGGGATTTGGAGTAGGGATCTGGGGATCTGGGGATGGGGGATATACCACGTGGGATTGGGACATTGGCTAGGGATTGGCTAGTGTCTTGTCCACCTCTTCATCCCGCTTGGCTGGCCTGTAGCAGACTCCCATGATCATCTCAGGCTTACTGGCCTTCGCTTTTACTCTGACCCATAAGCTCTTGTCTCGCTCCAACGCATAGGAGGGAGAGGAGGTTCTTTGATATACGTATACCCGGCGTGAGATTAAGAAACAGCGGTTGAAATGGTGGTCCGACCAGTTTATTACAAATCTCAATAAGGGAGATGGGGAAGGGGAGGACGGACACTAGTACGGATCGGGGTAATGGGCAAGGGAAGGAAAGCGATGGAAACGATGGGAAATAGAAGCAAGGAGTCTTGATAGGTACAAACTAGGGTGATGAGGAAGGGAAGAAGGGCAGCAGAAAAGATAGGAAATGGGAGCAAGGAGTCTCTCTAGGAAGCAAGACGGAGATGGACACCACCATGGGTCCGGCGTGGTTCCTGATTCAGTCGCTGATCCTCAGGAGAGGTGGGCCGTTGGGCGTTGTTCCGTAGATGAGGACGGTGACCGCGGCGATGACGACGACGACGGGACAGACTTATTTCTAAGTCCCAAGTGGTTGAGTCAGCTCTGTCTGGAGTGACAGCTTGTGGCTTTTGGGTCCCAGCAGGAACGCCTTTGGTGCCCATCTCCCCAGCCTTGCCAGCAGATAAGAGGGAGTATGGAGACGCCAACTTGTAGCTCGTCTTCACAGGATACAATGGTATCATCCTGCAATTTCCCAGAGCAAACAGGACTTCTTTGGTCACAGGACAGGTCTTCCGCCAGCAAACAGTCCACACAGCGGACCTGAGCACTCCCTTCACTCTTGGGCCCAAGGCAAACAGCTCCAAAGAAATGCTTTCCAATGGAAAAGTGTCCGCACAGTGATGCTGATTGCCACACGGCAACACCCACCTCTCATCTCCTAGAGTCTTCTCACAAGACATACCTCAGGAAGCAAGCTTTGAGCCAGAAAATAAAGCAGCATACAACACCTTTTATAAGTAGAATAAAGCATGGAATCAGACAGGGAATCAAACAGAAGAGTTGCAACAGCACACTCTAGATCAAATGGGATACCTTTGACACATGGGCCACCTGGGAGCCAGGCAAAGAGGTCCGAGTCTAGGCCTTTCCAGGTTTGGACAGGAACATGGGCTATTTTTTGGTCCCCAGAGACCCTTATAAGATCCCATTCTACCACAGACTACCCCATATCACCCCACCCCCAGGAACCCTAGAGGACCCCATAGGATCCCATCTTCCCAACACTTGCACCCCATCAGACCCAATAAGACACCATCAAATCCCCTATCTCCCCCCCAAAACAGGAGCCTATAGGACCCCATAGACTTCACGAGAGCCCAGCCCCCATAGGATCTCTTGGGATCCCATACCTTCCACATGGGGCCCTGTGCGACTCCATAGGTTCCAATCCCCCCATGCATAGAACCCTATAGGACCCCCAGAGAGTCCCATCCCCTCCCATACGACACCATAGGACCCCACAGAACCCCATACCCACCATAGGACAACATAGCACAGCACAGAGTCACATTCTTCCCTCCCACCACCCCATAGGCCACCATAGGACCCTATAGGACCCCATAGGATCACATACCTTCCCCATGCTTTCCCCTAGAGGACTCCGTATGTTCCCATCCCTCCCCCATACTACTCAAAGGACCCCACAGACTCCACGAAGGTACCATTCCCCCATAGAACCCCACATGGCCTGAAGGATATTTCTCCCCAGGGAGGTGGTTGAGTCACCATCCCCGCATGTGTTTCAAAACCGTCTGCATGCGCTGCTCAGGGACGTGCTTGAGCGGAGGGCTGTTAGAGTTGGGCTGCTATGGGTAGGCCATGTTTGGACGCGATGATTTTTAACCCCGCCCCCTAGAACTCTCAAGGACCCCACTGGATCACATTCCTACAAAACCAGGACCTCATAAGACACAATAAAATCCCATGCCCGTCCCCCCAGGAGGAATCTATAGGACCCCATAGGACCTCATGACATCCCATTCCCCCCATGGGGCCCAACACAACCCCAGCAAATCCCTTCTCCCCCCTCTCCCCATAAAACCCTCTAGAAACCTAGAGCACCCCATAGGATCCCATACCCCCCGTAGGACCCCATAGGACCCCACAGGTCCCCCCTTCCCCTTCAAAGCCTGTGACAAAAGCAAATCCCTGGGATCCCCCAAACAAAGCACTCCCTGCCCGCTACGGTTGCGGGAGCGACGCAGTCACAGCAATGACGCAGAGGATCAATGTCAGGTAATTTAGTGACTGTTCTAACAAAGAATCCATGAAAAAACTTCCAGGCAAAACAAAGAAACCTTCTGCCAACTGGTCTTCAACAAGACGGGTAGAGTCCTTTGGAACAGTCGTTGCTTCTGTGTCAACTACTTGAACATCAATTCAGGCAACGGCTACTAAAGGAAAAGGAGTAACATAACATGGAGAGCACAGAAAGGAAGAGAGAGGAAACAGAGAGGAGCCAGCACTCCCACCCGGGGCGGGCAGCAGGCTGCTGGTGCCAGCGTCATCATGGGCTGCGGCCAGCACTGCCCACGCTGTCACCGCGGCGACGTTTGTGACACGGCCACCCGGGAGGGGTACGAAGGCGGTGCACGCTGGTGGGTCCTGCATCCTGAAGGAGCATCTGGCAGAGAGCAGACGCGTCTGAAGGGATGAGCTCCGGCATGGCTGGCGCCAACAAGGAGCAACCCGCCGGCACGAGGCGGAACAGGATGAGCTTCTGCAAGGATGGCCCCGCAGCGCGGTGTGCCTCCAGACCCACATGCACCGACACCCAAGGTACACGGGTCCAGAGCCACCACAGCACGCTGCTGCAGCCAAGCTCGGGACGGAGACGACACTTCCCATCTGCCACCTCACTCCCGCCTGGCAGCGGTAGCGGTGCCGGGAAGCGGCAGATGCAGAGTGTGACCTGCTTTTCTTTGCCCTCCAGAGCGAGTTGCCGTCTGGGATGCGGTGGCCGACTACGTACAAGAGCACCTCCTGGTGCAGAAGGTGGGTTGGCTGGCGGCTTCCTCCTCTCCCTGCCCGGCTCAGATGAGACTTCCTCTCGGTCTTCCCCTCCACAGAAAGCAGGAAACTCACCCCACATGTCTCTTCTGGGCATGCCGTGGGCTTCCTGCACATCCTGCGGGATCACCTGTGCTGGGCGGTGTCCTATCTCAGGGCTGAGGCCAATCGTGGCAAGCCTCTGGATCCCACCAGGCTGCTTCTGCCCTGACTGCTGTGCTGCATTTGGGAGGGCCAGGGGAAGGAGAGGACTGTGCAGCCCCTTCCCAAAGCCATTCCCGATGCCCTGGCTTGTGCCTCTGAGCAGCGCGAGAGGGCTCCTCAGCTGCGCCCCTGCGTTGGACCACCACATGGGCTCTTCCTCCAGCCGGCCCATAACCCTTGCGCCCTTCCTTCCTCTTTCACTTGCAGGGGGTCTGGATTGCCACCTTCGGCACCTTTGACACCATCAACAAAGACATCAGGAGTGAGGACGGGACCGTGACTCTGCAGTGGCCGGTGTTTCACCTGTCTGCAAACCTGATAGCCACGCACCACCTCAAGCCCCGCAGGGAGTCCCTGCCAGGTAGGGTCGGCGGGGGGATTAAACTCTTGCTGGCTTCATGGACAGGGCAAACAGGGCCACCGCCTCCGTTCTCAAAGGCAAACCTCCCCGTGGCAGGAGTCCATGCAAACATGGGCTGTTCTGGCTGACGGCCTCAAGAAGCAGTTCTAGGGAAGCACTGCGGAAAACCAACCGTATCATCAACTGCGTCCCTCGCATTTTTCAGCCCATAGGAAGGTGGAGCCGCTGAAATACAGCAAGGTGGCCGCAACTGCCTCTGTGACCTGGCAGAGAGCAAAGATGTGCATCCAAAGCACCGTGTCCCTGATCTCCGGCTGCCTGAAGAATGGCGAGAACGTTGCCGTTGTCCTAAAGGGCATTGGAGTGCTCCACATTGATGGCCTGACATTTCAAATGAAATTCTACCGCGACTTCCTCGAGAAGCTGTCAGGCAAAGAGAAATTCAGAAGAGCTCTTCTCAAGGTGAGCTGTAGGTTTCTGCGTGGCCCGGGCAGTCCCGTGACCCTTGCTGTGCCCGCGCACGGCCCACAAGGACCTGGCCAGCTGCTCGGGCCGTGCAAGTGCTGCGGGGCCGTCAGCTCTCCCTGCCTTGGGCTCCTCATGTCCCCAGGGCCTCAGCCGTCACAAGGATGTTTCACATCCTCCCTGTTCCTCCCCTGCAGGCCCCCTGGCTGCTGGACATGGTGGCGTCCCGAGCGGCACCGGTGGCCTCCCTGGCGCTCTCTGGCTGCCTTGTCGTCTTTCCCGAGTGAGTATGTTGGTGGCTGCAGCTGCTGCTTGCTGCAGCTGCCCAGCTCTCATTCCGTAGTGTTTGTTCCTTGTGTCCATGGCTGTCCCAGTCCGGCCCACGAGCATACGGCATAGAATCATCAAATCATTTGAGCTGGTAGGAATCCTGAAAGGGCACCTACTCCCACACTGTGCACTCCCTGCAGGGAGCAGGGATTTTCCGCCAGATGAGGCTGCTCTGAGCCTGGTCCAGCCCGACCTTGGATGCCTGTCGAGGCAGCCACCACCTCTCTGGGCAAGACGTTGCAGTGCCTCACCACTTTTCTGTCCAAAACATCTTCCTTATATCCATTGGAAATCTTCCCTCTTTCCGGTTGAAACAATTGCCCCTGGTCCTATCCCAACTGACCCTGCTACAGCCTTTAGAAACCAGCTGCCTTAATGCAGAATGAAAATGTGCCTGTCCGCAGGCAATCAGAGAGAGCAACAGCCATTAGTGGAGTGCTGCGTCCCAACGCTCACTGTCTTCTCCTCGCGTACAGGTTTCAAATGGAGTTTGTGCCCAAACCACCGCCCGGGAGGATATACCGCAAGTCCTCAGGAAGCGTCCCTGCTGAGGGGAAACCAAAGAAAGAAGAGGCTTTGCCACCTCTCGTCCAAGAGGGCAAGAAAGGTAAAGCAGCTTCCAGCTCCTTTCCATGCCACGGGCCACACACTTGAGATGGGAAATCCCTTGCTGACCATCGGCCAAGGGCTCTGACTTAGAATCATAGAATCATAGAATCGCTAAGGTTGGAAAAGACCCACAGGATCATCCCGTCCAACCATTTGCCCTTCACCAATGGTTCTTGCTAAACCATGTCCCTCAACACAACATCCAAACGCTCTTAGAACACCACCAGGCTCGGTGACTCCACCACCTCTCTGGGCAGCCCATTCCTGTGCCTGACCTCCCTTTCAGGGAAGTAGTATTTCCTAACGTCCAGCCTGAATCTTCCCTGGTGCAGCTTGAAGCCATTCCCTCTAGTCCTATCACTAGGCACACGAGAGGAGAGGCTGAGCCCCAGCTCACTACAACCTCCTTTCAGCTACTTATAGAGAGCAATAACGTCTCCCCTGAGCCTCCTCTTCTCTAGGCTGCACAATCCCAGCTCCTTCAGCCGCTCCTCATAAGGCCTGTGCTCCAGTTCCCTCACCAGCTTTGTTGCCCACCTCTGGACACGCTCCAGGGCCTCGATGTCTTTCTTACAGTGAGGGGCCCAAAACTGGACGCAGCACTCCAGGTGCGGCCTCACCAGTGCTGAGTACAGGGGGAGAATGCCTTCCCTGTTCCTGCTGGCCACAATAGTTCTGATACAAGCCAGGATGCCATTGGCCTTCATGGCCACCTGGGCACACTGCTGGCTCACGTCCAGTCTAGCGGCAATCAACACCCCCAGCTCCATTTCTTCTACACAGTCTTCAAGCCACTCTGCCCCAAGCCTGTAGCGTTGCCTGGACTTGTGTCAAAGCTTCATGCCAGCTCAGCACGGCCTCTTCAAAACTAAGGCGCTGGCTGTGACGTGCCCCCATCCCTGGCTATGGCAGGAGCACGCCGGCATCTTAGGCCCTGCCCTCCCCCACTGGAAGGACACGGTCCCCAAAAGTCACCCTGTCAGCTCATCATCACCACCCGGCCCCGTTTTCCCAAAGCCAACGTCACTAGTGCAGTCCCAAAAGAGAGTCCCAAGATGGCAGAGAGGAGGAGTGGGGCCAGAGATGGTTTCAGGGAGGATCCAAGGGAAGCGCAGAGGTCAGCAGTCGGTAGAGCGGAGCGGCCCTCTCGGATGTTCGGGGAACAGGCCTGAGGGCCCGTTGTGAGTGAGCCCAAGGGTTTACGGGGAGTCTCCTCTGCCTTCCCCATTGCAGTGAGATTTGCTGGCACGCCAACCTTCATCAAACGCTTGAGCTCGGCAAGTGTAGATGCAGGAGAATTCAGAAAGATAAGGAGCTTGCTGCGGAAGGACAGCTCTACATTCAGGTGAGGCTGGAGGCTCTGGCTTGGCATGTGCATGGGGGTGATTTACTGACCCAACGAGAGCCCATCCCCTGACCCCAGAGGGCCCCTGTTTGTGGCTGCCCAACAGTGCTGGGCCGGGGACGCCAGGAGCCCCCCAGCTCACAGGGCTGGCCCCTCTCTGGATCCCACGGGGGAGAGCCACGGGGCTGCCGGTGAGCTGTCTGTGGGGAAGGCTGCGTTGCAGCCAAGGGTCCTGGCTCCGGCTTGCAGGATGCGGCCCCAAAGCCATCACCCACTCAGGCGAACCCCTCCCGCTCTGTCCTTCCAGTCTGCTGCCAGCGATCTGCGCAGTGCCTGAAGCCCAAAAGCAGCCGCTGACCTGCCAGCTGCAGGGCCAGGCAGGAACCAAAGGCCAAGAAGACCGGGGCCGAGCGCTGGGAACAAAACGCGTGAGCTTCCGTGAGGAAGACCTGGAAGCGGAAACGTTCCAAGGCCAAGAATCCAGGCTACCACTGCTGCACTGCGACTCAGTGCAACTTCTCAGGCAGAGGGCTAAGAAGAGCAGGCCAGTGCACAAAGAACCTGAGGAGGTGGCTGCAGCAGCATCTCAGAGTGAGGCCAGCCAGCCTGCAGAGTCCTCCGCCAACAGAGCGGGAGTGCTGCCACCGATAAACCAAGTAACACAGTCTCCGCAGCGTCAGCCTCCAAACACCAAAGCCCCACCCCGCAGGAAGGCCACCCGCTACCCACGCTGATGCGGGCATGGGGCGCCCAGGACTGACAGAGCTCCACTCGAGGCTGCAAAACTGATGCGTCAATCCCATCTGCATCATACCTAACAGTAGACCAGGCTGCCCAGGGCCCCAAACAACCTGGCCTTGAACACTGCTAGGGACACAGCGCCCACAGGCTCTCAGGGCATCCGCTTCCAGCATCTCACCACTGGCTCTGGAAAGAACTTCTCCCTGACATCCAATCTTAAGGATTTCTCAACTCAAAACCACTTCCCCTTCTTCTGCCATCACCTACCACTGTAAAGGTTCGACTGCCCTCCTGTTTGGAGGCTCCCTTTGTATACTGGAAGGCTGCAATGAAGTCACCACACCGCCTCCTCTTCTCCAGGCCCATCAACGAGATCTAGAGTGAAATGTAGAGGGGAAAAAGCTGTCAATAAAGCCTTACCATCGGCCTATTCTGTAGAAATCTCCAGAATGCCTGTGACAGTGTCATTGCGTCTTTTCACACCAGCTCTTGTGCCGGTGGAGGGGGAAAGAATTGTGGGAGGGCATCAGAACATCTCACAGTGCTTTACTTGAAGCCAAAGGAAATCCAGCATCACGGTTGTCTTGTCTGTTAGAGCTTTTCCGCTGCAGGGGATGACCAAAAATGAAGTCAGCTTCCAATTGTTGCGGCAGCTCAGAGCTCTCAGAGGATACCAGCGGTCTCTGGAGGCCCTTTCCAACTGGAAGATTGCGGCCTATAAAGAATCACAGAATCATAGAATGGCGTGGGTTGAAAAGGACCACAATGACCAGCTAGTTTCCACCCCCCCCTGCTATGTGCAGGGTCGACAACCACTAGACCAAAGTGCCCTGTGCCACATGCAGCCTGGCCTTGAATGCCTCCAGGGCTGGGGCATCCACAACCTCCAGGGGCAACCTGTTCCAGTGCCTCACCACCCTCTGGGGGAAAAACTTCCTCCAAATATCTCACCTAGACCTCCCCTGTCTCACTTTAAGACCATTCCCGCATGTCCTATCACTACCCCCCCTCGTTACACTCGTACCCCCGCCTCTTTATACGCTCCCTTCAACTATTGAAAGGCCACTGTGAGGCCTCCTTAGAGCCTTCTCCAAGCTAAGCAATCCCAGGTCCCTCATTCTTTCTTCATAGGAGAGGTGCTTCAGCCCTCTCATCTTCTTACTGGCCCTCCTCTCCACCCACTCCAAGAACTCCCCATCTTCAGGAGAAGAGAGGATAAAGGCAAGACAGACACTGACTCACAGAAGAGCCAAAGGAGAGAAGAACAGACACAGGTAAGAAAGAAGAGCACAAGTGGAAAAGGAGGAGAAGAGAGGATGAAGGGACGAAAAACAAGCAGATGGGGAGAAAAGCTGAAGAAGGGATGAGTGAATACAGGTCAGACAGAAAAGCAGAAATCGAGAGGAGCTGAACGGGAGAAGAGGGAAAAGAAGCATAGCAAAAGTACAGGAGATGGGAAGAGAAGAAAGAGGCAAGTGAGAAGGGCAGAAGAGAAGAAGCGAGGACAGAAGAGCAGAGAATGAAAAGCGCCGTAGAGAAGAGCGGATAGTGCAATGAACATAAGAACAGTGCAAGGGAGCAGATGAAGAAGAACAAATAGCACAAGAGGAGTGGAGATGAAGAAGAGGGGTGAGGGCACAAGGAAGAAAGGTCAGAAGAGAAGAGGAGGGCAGGAAGAGGAGAGAGGGGAGAAGATACGGGAAAAAGGAACAGCAGAAGGGTGCAGATGCAGAAGACAGGAGATGACACAGGGAACAACAAAGAGCAGCAAAGGAGAGCAGTCCGAAGAAAGACAAGTGAGGATACAGGGGAAAAGCAGAGGAAGGGCAACGGATGCAGAAGACAAGTGAGGAGACAGGGAACAAAGCAAAGCAGAGAGGAGAGCAGAGGCAGAAGGAAGAGGAGTGAGGAGAAAGAACAGTAGAAAAGGAGTAGATGCCGATGAAAGAGGGCTGAGGAGACACGGAAGAAAAACAATGGAAACAGAGTGGGGAAGCAGAAAAACGAGCAGTGGGGAAATGGAAACAGAAAAAGCAGAAAAGACGAGCAGATGCAAAAGAAAGAGGAGTGAGTATGGGTAAAATATAAAGCAGGAGAAGAGACGTGCAGACGCAGAATAAAGAGAAGCGTGGAAACAGGAAACAAAGTCCAACAGCAGAGGAGTGTTGAAGCAGAGGAAAAAGGAATGAGGACGCAGGGGAATAAGAACAGAACAAGAGTGAGAATGCAGAGGAAAGAGCAGGGAGGACAGAAAAGAAGGGAAAGACAGGGAGGGACAGTTGCAAAAGAAGGAGTGAGGATAGCGGGAAGAAAGAAGAGCAGAAGAGCAGAGCCAATGCAGACAAAAGAGGAGTGAGGAAGCAGGGGGAAAAAAACAAAAAAAAAACACAGCAGAAGAGAAAAGCAGATGCAGGTGAAAGGGGAGTGCTGAGATGCAAGGAAAACAGTCAGAAAAAGAGTGAGGATACAAGGAGGAAAGAACGGTAGAAGAGGAGAGCAGGTGCATGTGAATGAGCAGTGAGAATACCGGGGAGAAAGAGGAAGAGGAGAGCAGATGCAGAAAAAAAAGAGAAGTAACGTGACAGGGAAGAAAAGAGAGCAGAAAAGCAGGGCAGACGAAGAAGAGAGAGGAAGCAGGGGAAAAAAACACCTGAAGAAGAGTGCAGATGCAGAAGAAAGAGCAGTGAGGAAACAAGAAAGAGCAGCAGAAGAGGAGTGTAAGCGCAGAAGAAAGAGGAGTGAGGAGACAGGGAAGAAAACTGCAGAAGGGGAGCGCAGATGCTGAGGAAAGGAGTGAATTCACAAGCCAGAAGAAAGCAGAGGGGTGTAGATGCAGAAGAATGAGGAATGAGGAGAAGGGGAAGAAAGAAGAGAAGAAGGGCATATGCAGAAATGGAGCGAGGAAGAGAAGAAAGATGAGCAAAAAAGGAGAGTAGATGCAGAAGAAAGGACGAAGACACAGGGAAGAAAGAAGAGCAAAGGAGGAGTGCTGATGCAGAAGTCAGAGGAGTGAGGAGACAGGGAAGAAAGGAAAGCAGCAGAGGAATGCAGATGCAGAAAGGAAGCAGGGAAAAAGAAGAGCAGAAGAGTGCAGATGCGGATGAAGGAAGAGTGAGGGTACGGGCAAGAAAGAATGGCACCATAGGAGCCATTACTGGGAGAATGAAGAGGCAGCTGAGGAGGAGGGAGCACGGGGGGAAGAATGACCCAGCAGAAGAGGTGCGGAGAATCTAAGGGAGAAGAGCGCAAGAGTAGATGAGCTGCCACAGCAGCAGCAGCAAGAGATCAAGCAGATAGAGGGGAGAAGAGGGAGGAGGAGAATGGGACAAAGGGAATAACGGGCAGAGGACTGAGAGCAGGGAACAACAGAGACAGAAGTGCAGGAGAAGGATAAGGAGAAATAATGGTGCAGAGAAAAGAGAGAGAAGAGGATGGGGGAAAAAAACATCAAGTAGAGGAGAGGAAGACAGCAGAGAGGAGAAGTCAGAAAAGACAGAAGAGAGAAGGGAGGGAAGGGGTATCAGGGAAGGGATTCCAAAGGTAGAGAGGAAGAGAAATGAAGATGACAGCAGTTCAACAGAAGAACTGAAGCGGGAAGGCATGTGCAGAGAGCAGCAGAGCAGAGAGAGAAGATGAGTGCACATTCAGTCATGGAGAGAAGAAGAAAAAGGAATGTCAATCACCTTTAGTCTCTATTAAAGCAGGGTTCTGTTCTGCACACACAATGGTGGTTGTTGTTCTTTTTTTATCTTTCTTTCTTTGCACTGCTTGAATTCTTTTAGACAATTTAAGAACATTCAGGAACACTTTCAGAACTTTCTGTTCTGTTCCCACGCCCTAAAAAGAAAACAGCCACGCACAGCTGACTACAAAGCCTTTGGAGCAATCACTGACAGACACAGAGCGTGCACACATCCACCGCCAGGGACGTGCTGGGAGCTGATGTCTCCGGGCCCAGTGCACGGCAGCATTTGCTTCAGTGCTTTCATGCCTCCTGGCACCAAACCTCTGCTGCCAAAGCAGCCTTTGCCCAAGGAAACTGTGCCATAAAGCACAACGCTTTCTCACCTGAGTGTCCCCATACAACAGTGAAAAAGACAAACCGTGTCTTCCTCCTAAGTACCACCATCGCTACACACACTCCTCTCCCCACACAGATACACACTGCCATTGCCAAACTGATCGAAGCATGAGGGGCCGGGCCCAGAGCAAATTTAGACCCCTTCCTTAGTGCCACACAGCTTTCTAGAGCCCCACATCCTCCCTCAAGCCTCCCCACACCTCCCTTCCTATAGGCCCACAGCCCCCAGACACGCCCTACACTCACGTATCTCCCTAGATGCTCCCATGGCCCCCACAGCCTCCTTATAGCCTCACCACAGCCCCCTAGAGCCCCGGATCCTCCCATCAGACCCGCACAGCCCTAAAGGCCCCCATTAGCCCACATCCCTCCCGAGAGCCGCATATTCTCCCACGGCCGAGGGGAGGGCCGCGCACGGTTCCGCTCCCTGGCCCCGTCCCGGAGCCGTTCTCCCGCACACCTCCGGCGCCGCTGTCCTCAGCACCGCTCCCGTCGTGCCGCACTTCCGGCTCGGGGCTGCCCGGACAGCTCCGGCGCACAGCGGCTGCAGCGGCGGGGCCGTGCGGGGCCGCCCGGGTAGGGAGCGGCGCCGGCTGAGGGGAGAGCCGGGCGGGCCCGAGCCAGCGGCCAACGGCCGCTCCCGCGCGCTGCGCCTCAGCCAATCGGAGCCGGCGGCGCTGCCGCTGAGCAATGAGAGGCCGGGCCGGGCCGGGCCGGAACAGCTGCTGAGCAATGAGAGGCCGGGGGCGGGGCCGAGCGGCGGCGAGGGAGGAGGGGCCTCGGGGGACAGCCTATGGCTGTAGGGGATGGGCGATGGGATTGGCTTTAGGGATGTGCGATTGGGAAGAGGGATGAGGGAGTGGGATTGACAGTGGGAGCTGGGGTTGGGATGAGGGACGGGGAATGGGATTTGGAGTAGGGATATGGGGATCTGGGGATGGGGGATATACCACGTGGGATTGGGACATTGGCTAGGGGTGTGGGGTGTGGGGATATGGGTATGGGATGGATACAGGAAATGGGAAAGATATGGGATGGACTCTGGGTATGGGACGGACTTGGAATGGATATGGCATCATAGAATCATAGAATCATAGAATCATAGAATCATAGAATTGCTCAGGTTGGAAAAGACCTGCAAGATCATCGAGTCCAACCGCAACCTCACCATCCTACCCCAACTGCAACAGCCCTCCGCTCAGTCGTGTCCCTGAGCACCACATCCAGATGGCTGTTAAACACATCCAGGGGTAGGGACTCAACTACCTCCCTGGGCAGCCCATTCCAGGGCTTAAACAGCCTTTCCGTAAAGACCCTCCATAAAGTCCTGATATCCAACCTCAACTTACTCTGGTGCAACTTGAGGCCATTTCCCCTCGTCCTGTCACCCATCAGCTGTGAGAAGACACCAAGCCCGACCTGCTGGCACTTCTGCTGACTCCCCGCCGTGCTTCAGCAAGGATCGAGAAATCTCGCATCTTGTGATCACTTTGCCCCAGACGGCATCCAACCTTTACGTCCCCCACAAGACCTTCTCTGTTAACAAACAGCAGCTCCAGGATTTTGCTTCCCCTCGTTGGCTCCTTCACCAGCCGTGTCAGGAAGTGATCTCCCACACACTCTGGGAACCTGCGGGACTGTTCCCTGTCAGCTCTATCATAAATCCAGCAGATGTCTGGGAGGTAGAAGTCCCCCACAGGTCCCCACAAGGGGGAGAGACCTTGAGACCTCACCCAGCTGTCTAGGCAGTGTCTTGTCCACCTCTTCATCCCGCTTGGCTGGCCTGTAGCAGACTCCCATGATCATGTCAGGCTTACTGGCCTTCACTTTTACTCTGACCCATAAGCTCTTGTCTCACTCCAACACATAGGAGGGAGAGGAGGTTCTTTGATATACGTATACCCGGCATGAGATTAAGAAACAGCGGTTGAAATGGTGGTCCGACCAGTTTATTACAAATCTCAATAAGGGAGATGGGGAAGGGGAGGACGGACACTAGTACGGATCGGGGTAATGGGGAAGGGAAGGAAAGCGATGGAAAAGATGGGAAATAGAAGCAAGGAGACTTGATAGGTACAAACTAGGGTGATGGGGAAGGGAAGAAGGGCAGCAGAAAAGATAGGAAATGGGAGCAAGGAGTCTCTCTAGGAAGCAAGACGGAGATGGACACCACCATGGGTCCGGCGTGGTTCCTGATTCAGTCGCTGTTCTTCAGGAGAGGTGGGCTGTTGGGCGTTGTTCCGTAGATGAGGACGGTGACCGCGGCGATGACGACGACGACGGGACATACTTATTTCTAAGTCCCAAGTGGTTGAGTCAGCTCTGTCTGGAGTGACAGCTTGTGGCTTTTGGGTCCCAGCAGGAACGCCTTTGGTGCCCATCTCCCCGGCCTTGCCAGCAGATAAGAGGCAGTATGGAGACACCAACTTGTAGCTCGTCTTCACAGGATACAACGGTACCATCATCCAGTCTCCCAGAGCAAACAGGACTTCTTTGGTCACAGGACAGGTCTTCCACCAGCAAACAGTCCACAAAGCGGACCTGAGCACTCCCTTCACTCTTGGGCCGAAGGCAAACAGCTCCAAAGAAATGCTTTCCAATGGAAAAGTGTCCGCACAGTGACGCTGATTGCCACACGGCAACACCCACCTCTCATCTCCTAGAGTCTTCTCACAAGACATACCTCAGGAAGCAAGCTTTGAGCCAGAAAACAAAGCAGCAGTCATACACCACCCCGTGGCTCAAAGGCTGCTTGAAATTGAAGCGTAAGTGACCCTCCATGGTGGTTAGCAACAGAAAAGAAAAAGAAAGAAAAAAAAAAAGAGGAAGCAGAAGGGGAAAGAAGGGGAGGGCCTAAGGGGGAGTTAAATGTTACACAATTGCTACAAAGGATTTGTTGAGCTTGGTTGCAAAGGTTGCCCTGATCTGCTGGACTTGTCCATCATCAGTTGAAGTGGATAGAAAATACACGGAGGATACACCACCTTGTATCCGTTGAATAAAGCATGGAATCAGACAGGGAATCAAACAGAAGAGTTGCAACAGCACACTCTAGATCAAATGGGATACCTTTGACCCATGGGCCACCTGGGAGCCAGGCAAAGAGGTGCGAGTCTAGGCCTTTCCAGGTTTGGACAGGAACATGGGCTATTTTCCGGCCCACGAGTACACCGAGGGAAGAATGAGCCAGCAGAAGAGGAGGGGATAATGCTAAGGGAGAAGAACTCAGGAGGAGATGAGCTGCCACAGCAGCAGCAAGACAGAAGGCAGATAGAGGAACATTCTAGATAGAGGACCCCATACGACACCATCCCTGCTCCTCCAGGATACAAGAGGAACCCGTAGAACACCATCTCTCCAAACCTAGGACTCCATAGGACCCCATAAGACACCATAAAATCCCATACCTCCCGTCCCATCCAATCCCTGCCATCCTACAGGGAACCTACGGGACCCCGCAGGAGCTCATGAGATCCCATCTCCCCACAGCATTCCATTCCATCCCCATGGCACCCTACAGAACTCCGTAAGTTCCAATTTGCCCACCCAGAGGACCCCCCCATAGGGTCCCATCCCTTCCCATAGGACCCCATAGAATCCCATATTCCCCCATAGGTCACCACAGAATCCCATACGCCCCATTGGATCCCATCCTTGCCCTAGGAGACCCTATAGGACTCCACAGGTTCCCATCCCTCCCTCATACACCCCATAGGACCCCAGAAACCCTTATAACATCGCATTAGCCCCCAGAGCACCCCATATCACTCCACCCCCAGGAACCCTAGAGGACCCCATAGGATCCCATCTTCCCAACCCTTGCACCCCATCGCACCCAATAAGACACCATCAAATCCCCTATCTCCCCCCCAAAACAGGAGCCTATACGACCCCATAGACTTCATGAGAGCCCAGCCCCCAAAGGATCTCTTGGAATCCCATACCTTCCACATGGGGCCCTGTGCGACTCCATAGGTTCCAATCCCCCTGTGCATAGAACCCTATAGGACCCCCAGAGAGTCCCATCCCCTCCCATACGACACCATAGGACCCCACAGAACCCCATACCCATCAGAGGACAACATAGCACAGCACAGAGTCGCATTCTCACATTCCTACAAAACCAGGACCTCATAAGACACCATAAAATCCCATGCCCGTGCCCCCAGCAGGAACCTAGAGGACCCCATAGGACCTCATGACATCCCATCCTCCCCATGGGGCCCAACACAACCCCAGCAAATCCCTTCTCCGCCCTTTCCCCATAAAACCCTCTAGTAACCTAGAGCACCCCATAGGATCCCATACCCCCCGTAGGACCCCATAGGACCCCACAGGTCCCCCCTTCCCCTTCAAAGCCTGTGACAAAAGCAAATCCCTGGGATCCCCCAAACAAAGCACTCCCTGCCCGCTAGGGTCGCGGGAGCGACGCAGTCACAGCAATGACGCAGAGGATCAATGTCAGGTAATTTAGTGACTGTTCTAACAAAGAATCCATGAAAAAACTTCCAGGCAAAACAAAGAAACCTTCTGCCAACTGGTCTTCAACAATACGGGTAGAGTCCTTTGGAACAGTCGTTGCTTCTGTGTCAACTACTTGAACATCAATTCAGGCAACGGCTACTAAAGGAAAAGGAGTAACATAACATGGAGAGGACAGAAAGGAAGAGAGAGGAAACAGAGAGGAGCCAGCACTCCCACCCGGGGCGGGCAGCAGGCTGCTGGTGCCAGCGTCATCATGGGCTGCGGCCAGCACTGCCCACGCTGTCACCGCGGCGACGTTTGTGACACGGCCACCCGGGAGGGGTACGAAGGCGGTGCACGCTGGTGGGTCCTGCATCCTGAAGGAGCATCTGGCAGAGAGCAGACGCGTCTGAAGGGATGAGCTCCGGCATGGCTGGCGCCAACAAGGAGCAACCCGCCGGCACGAGGCGGAACAGGATGAGCTTCTGCGAGGATGGCCCCGCAGCGCGGTGTGCCTCCAGACCCACATGCACCGACACCCAAGGTACACGGGTCCAGAGCCACCACAGCACGCTGCTGCAGCCAAGCTCGGCACGCAGACGACACTTCCCATCTGCCACCTCACTCCCGCCTGGCAGCGGTAGCGGTGCCGGGAAGCGGCAGATGCAGAGTGTGACCTGCTTTTCTTTGCCCTCCAGAGCGAGTTGCCGTCTGGGATGCGGTGGCCGACTACGTACAAGAGCACCTCCTGGTGCAGAAGGTGGGTTGGCTGGCGGCTTCCTCCTCTCCCTGCCCGGCTCAGATGAGACTTCCTCTCGGTCTTCCCCTCCACAGAAAGCAGGAAACTCACCCCACATGTCTCTTCTGGGCATGCCGTGGGCTTCCTGCACATCCTGCGGGATCACCTGTGCTGGGCGGTGTCCTATCTCAGGGCTGAGGCCAATCGTGGCAAGCCTCTGGATCCCACCAGGCTGCTTCTGCCCTGACTGCTGTGCTGCATTTGGGAGGGCCAGGGGAAGGAGAGGACTGTGCAGCCCCTTCCCAAAGCCATTCCCGATGCCCTGGCTTGTGCCTCTGAGCAGCGCGAGAGGGCTCCTCAGCTGCGCCCCTGCGTTGGACCACCACATGGGCTCTTCCTCCAGCCGGCCCATAACCCTTGCGCCCTTCCTTCCTCTTTCACTTGCAGGGGGTCTGGATTGCCACCTTTGGCACCTTTGACACCATCAACAAAGACATCAGGAGTGAGGACGGGACCGTGACTCTGCAGTGGCCGGTGTTTCACCTGTCTGCAAACCTGATAGCCACGCACCACCTCAAGCCCCGCAGGGAGTCCCTGCCAGGTAGGGTCGGCGGGGGGATTAAACTCTTGCTGGCTTCATGGACAGGGCAAACAGGGCCACCGCCTCCGTTCTCAAAGGCAAACCTCCCCGTGGCAGGAGTCCATGCAAACATGGGCTGTTCTGGCTGATGGCCACAAGAAGCAGTTCTAGGGAAGCACTGCGGAAAACCAACCGTATCATCAACTGCGTCCCTCGCATTTTTCAGCCCATAGGAAGGTGGAGCCGCTGAAATACAGCAAGGTGGCCGCAACTGCCTCTGTGACCTGGCAGAGAGCAAAGATGTGCATCCAAAGCACCGTGTCCCTGCTCTCCGGCTGCCTGAAGAATGGCGAGAACGTTGCCGTTGTCCTAAAGGGCATTGGAGTGCTCCACATTGATGGCCTGACATTTCAAATGAAATTCTACCGCGACTTCCTCGAGAAGCTGTCAGGCAAAGAGAAATTCAGAAGAGCTCTTCTCAAGGTGAGCTGTAGGTTTCTGCGTGGCCCGGGCAGTCCCGTGACCCTTGCTGTGCCCGCGCACGGCCCACAAGGACCTGGCCAGCTGCTCGGGCCGTGCAAGTGCTGCGGGGCCGTCAGCTCTCCCTGCCTTGGGCTCCTCATGTCCCCAGGGCCTCAGCCGTCACAAGGATGTTTCACATCCTCCCTGTTCCTCCCCTGCAGGCCCCCTGGCTGCTGGACATGGTGGCGTCCCGAGCGGCACCGGTGGCCTCCCTGGCGCTCTCTGGCTGCCTTGTCGTCTTTCCCGAGTGAGTATGTTGGTGGCTGCAGCTGCTGCTTGCTGCAGCTGCCCAGCTCTCATTCCGTAGTGTTTGTTCCTTGTGTCCATGGCTGTCCCAGTCCGGCCCACGAGCATACGGCATAGAATCATCAAATCATTTGAGCTGGTAGGAATCCTGAAAGGGCACCTACTCCCACACTGTGCACTCCCTGCAGGGAGCAGGGATTTTCCGCCAGATGAGGCTGCTCTGAGCCTGGTCCAGCCCGACCTTGGATGCCTGTCGAGGCAGCCACCACCTCTCTGGGCAAGACGTTGCAGTGCCTCACCACTTTTCTGTCCAAAACATCTTCCTTATATCCATTGGAAATCTTCCCTCTTTCCGGTTGAAACAATTGCCCCTGGTCCTATCCCAACTGACCCTGCTACAGCCTTTAGAAACCAGCTGCCTTAATGCAGAATGAAAATGTGCCTGTCCGCAGGCAATCAGAGAGAGCAACAGCCATTAGTGGAGTGCTGCGTCCCAACGCTCACTGTCTTCTCCTCGCGTACAGGTTTCAAATGGAGTTTGTGCCCAAACCACCGCCCGGGAGGATATACCGCAAGTCCTCAGGAAGCGTCCGTGCTGAGGGGAAACCAAAGAAAGAAGAGGCTTTGCCACCTCTCGTCCAAGAGGGCAAGAAAGGTAAAGCAGCTTCCAGCTCCTTTCCATGCCACGGGCCACACACTTGGAGATGGGAAATCCCTTGCTGACCATCGGCCAAGGGCTCTGACTTAGAATCATAGAATCATAGAATCGCTAAGGTTGGAAAAGACCCACAGGATCATCCCGTCCAACCATTTGCCCTTCACCAATGGTTCTTGCTAAACCATGTCCCTCAACACAACATCCAAACGCTCTTAGAACACCACCAGGCTCGGTGACTCCACCACCTCTCTGGGCAGCCCATTCCTGTGCCTGACCTCCCTTTCAGGGAAGTAGTATTTCCTAACGTCCAGCCTGAATCTTCCCTGGTGCAGCTTGAAGCCATTCCCTCTAGTCCTAGCACTAGGCACACGAGAGGAGAGGCTGAGCCCCAGCTCACTACAACCTCCTTTCAGCTACTTATAGAGAGCAATAACGTCTCCCCTGAGCCTCCTCTTCTCTAGGCTGCACAATCCCAGCTCCTTCAGCCGCTCCTCATAAGGCCTGTGCTCCAGTTCCCTCACCAGCTTTGTTGCCCACCTCTGGACACGCTCCAGGGCCTCGATGTCTTTCTTACAGTGAGGGGCCCAAAACTGGACGCAGTACTCCAGGTGCGGCCTCACCAGTGCTGAGTACAGGGGGAGAATGCCTTCCCTGTTCCTGCTGGCCACAATAGTTCTGATACAAGCCAGGATGCCATTGGCCTTCATGGCCACCTGGGCACACTGCTGGCAATCAACACCCCCAGCTCCATTTCCTCTACACAGTCTTCAAGCCACTCTGCCCCAAGCCTGTAGCGTTGCCTGGACTTGTGTCAAAGCTTCACGCCAGCTCAGCACGGCCTCTTCGCACAAGCAATTGCTGGCCTCTCCAAAACTAAGGCGCTGGCTGTGACGTGCCCCCATCCCTGGCTATGGCAGGAGGACGTCGGCATCTTAGGCCCTGCCCTCCCCCACTGGAAGGACACGGTCCCCAAAAGTCACCCTGTCAGCTCATCATCACCACCCGGCCCCGCTTTCCCAAAGCCAACGTCACTAGTGCAGTCCCAAAAGAGAGTCCCAAGATGGCAGAGAGGAGGAGTGGGGCCAGAGATGGTTTCAGGGAGGGTCCGAGGGAAGCGCAGAGGTCAGCAGTGGGTAGAGCGGAGCGGCCCTCGCGGATGTTCGGGGAACAGGCCTGAGCGCCCGTTGTGAGTGAGCCCAAGGGTTTACGGGGAGTCTCCTCTGCCTTCCCCATTGCAGTGAGATTTGCTGGCACGCCAACCTTCATCAAACGCTTGAGCTCGGCAAGCGTAGATGCAGGAGAATTCAGAAAGATAAGGAGCTTGCTGCGGAAGGACAGCTCTACATTCAGGTGAGGCTGGAGGCTCTGGCTTGGCATGTGCATGGGGGTGATTTACTGACCCAACGAGAGCCCATCCCCTGACCCCAGAGAGTCCCTGTTTGTGGCTGCCCAACAGTGCTGGGCCGGGGACTCCAGGAGCCCCCCAGCTCACAGGACTGGCCCCTCTCTGGATCCCACGGGGGAGAGCCACGCGGCTGCCGGTGAGCTGTCTGTGGGGAAGGCTGCGTTGCAGCCAAGGGTCCTGGCTCCGGCTTGCAGGATGCGGCCCCAAAGCCATCACCCACTCAGGCGGACCCCTCCCGCTCTGTCCTTCCAGTCTGCTGCCAGCGATCTGCGCAGTGCCTGAAGCCCAAAAGCAGCCGCTGACCTGCCAGCTGCAGGGCCAGGCAGGAACCAAAGGCCAAGAAGACCGGGGCCGAGCGCTGGGAACAAAACGCGTGAGCTTCCGTGAGGAAGACCTGGAAGCGGAAACGTTCCAAGGCCAAGAATCCAGGCTACCACTGCTGCACTGCGACTCAGTGCAACTTCTCAGGCAGAGGGCTAAGAAGAGCAGGCCAGTGCACAAAGGACCTGAGGAGGTGGCTGCAGCAGCATCTCAGAGTGAGGCCAGCCAGCCTGCAGAGTCCTCCGCCGACAGAGCGGGAGTGCTGCCACCGATAAACCAAGTAACACAGTCTCCGCAGCGTCAGCCTCCAAACACCAAAGCCCCACCCCGCAGGAAGGCCACCCGCTACCCACGCTGATGCGGGCATGGGGCGCCCAGGGCTGACAGAGCTCCACTCGAGGCTGCAAAACTGATGCGTCAATCCCATCTGCATCATACCTAACAGTAGACCAGGCTGCCCAGGGCCCCAAACAACCTGCCCTTGAACACTGCCAGGGACGCGGCGCCCACAGGCTCTCTGGGCATCCGCTTCCAGCATCTCACCACTGGCTCTGGAAAGAACTTCTCCCTGACATCCAATCTTAAGGATTTCTCTACTCAAAACCACTTCCCCTACTTCTGCCATCACCTACCACTGTAAAGGGTTGACGGTCCTCCTGTTTGGAGGCTCCCTTCATGTACTGGAAGGCTGCAATGTGGTGACCCAACAGCCTCCTCTTCTCCAGGCCCAACAACGAGATCTAGAGTGAAATGTAGAGGAGAAAAACTGACAATAAAGCCTTACCATGGGCCTATCCTGTAGAAATCTCCAGAATGCCTGTGACAGTGTCATTGCGTCTTTTCACACCAGCTCTTGTGCCGGTGGAGGGGGAAAGAATTGTGGGAGGTCATCAGAACATCTCACAGTGCTTTACTTGAAGCCAAAGGAAATCCAGCATCACGGTTGTCTTGTCTGTCAGAGCTTTTCTGCTGCAGGGGATGACCAAAAATGAAGTCAGCTTCCAATTGTTGCGGCAGCTCAGAGCTCTCAGAGGATACCAGCGGTCTCTGGAGGCCCTTTCCAATTGGAAGATTGCGGCCTATAAAGAATCACAGAATCATAGAATGGCGTGGGTTGAAAAGGACCACAATGACCATCTACTTTCCACCCCCCTGCTATGTGCAGGGTCGACAACCACTAGACCAAAGTGCCCTGTGCCACATGCAGCCTGGCCTTGAATGCCTCCAGGGCTGGGGCATCCACAACCTCCAGGGGCAACCTGTTCCAGTGCCTCACCACCCTCTGGGGGAAAAAACTTCCTCCAAATATCTCACCTAGACCTCCCCTGTCTCAGTTTAAGACCATTCCCGCATGTCCTATCACTACCCCCCCTCGTTACACTCGTACCCCCGCCTCTTCATACGCTCCCTTCAACTATTGAAAGGCCACAGTGAGGCCTCCTTAGAGCCTTCTCCAAGCTAAGCAACCCCAGTTCCCACATTCTTTCTTCGTAGAAGAGGTGCTCCAGCCCTCTGATCTTCTTAGTGGCTGTGTGGGATCTGTTGAGTCCCATCCTGAGCTGCTGGTTGATTACCTGGGGAAAAGACCCAGTCAGCTGTGGGAGGACAGGTGAAGGCAATTCAGCTGTGTGACTACAACGGATGGAGCCTGGCTGCGCTTCTCTCAGGCCCCAGTTAAGGACTGAATGCTGCTGGGGAAGGATCTCTTTCTGGAGGTCCCTCTCTGGTGGAACTTCTTTCTTCATACCTGGAGTCTTCTGGTATGTTTGAGTCATCTTGAGGGACCTCGTATTACAGTGAGCTCCTCCCCACCGGTATGGCACAGTGGTAGCCATACTGAACCCCTATGTTACCTCAGAGGCCGTTATCCAACGGGCCACCCAATTGGTGGCTGATCTAGGGGAGACAGAGCGCCTGCAGACCAGCTGCAATACCCGAATGTTGGAAGGGACAGAGGTAACTAAAACCAGGAGACCCACCCCACGCACTCCTCAGTTGAGAGCCATACGGGCATCCCAAAGGCAAATGTTTAACGACTCAATCCAGGCTGGGGTTCAATTGGTGAAAATTTATCGCCAGCCCAATCATGTCCTCCTCCAGCTATGGAGGCAGTTGAAGGAAAATCAAAAATTTCAGAGTCACCCCAAAGAAACCACTCTGGGGTGAGAGCTATTGACCAACTACCAACCACAGCATGGAACTTGGAAGATTTCCTGGTTCCCAATAAAAGGGAAAAGGTGGGACTGGAGGCCCTATGCTGAGCTGACAAGTTTTTGGTCCTGGAAGGACACACAAAGGGTTATGGTGTTGGGAGACACAGGTGCGGAAACACCAGGTATTTATAGCGACCCGACTGAATTCAGCGGGGATAGAGTGATGATCGGTGGCTTTGAGGGACGGACCATTCCAGTGACCCAGGCGTGGTTGCAAGTGGGGGTTGGGCATCTCCTCCCCCGCGAGTATGAAGTGTCTGTTGCCCCAGTCCCAGAGTACATCTTGGGCATAGACATTTTATGGGCTCAGGCTCTGGCTCTCCACACAACTGTGGGAGAGTTCAGACTTTGACAGAGGTGCATTAGTGTCCGCGCAGTGCAGGCAACACTGAGAGGCCATGCGAAGCGTGAGCCCATTCACCTGCCGGAACCACGCCGGATTACTAACGTGAGGCAGTATAGACTCCCAGGGGGGCAAGATGAAATCTCAAGAACGGTGCAGGAAGTAGAAAAAGTGGGCATTATAAGACCTGCACATAGCCCACAGAAATCCCCCGTGTGGCCAAAGAGAAAATCAGATGGAACAGGGAGAAGGACGGTAGATTACTGAGAATTAATTAAATGAGGGCACGCTGCCTCTTCACGTGGCCGTACCCAATATTTCCTCCCTAATGGACACATTGAGTAGGGAGATAAAAACCTATCACTGTGTCCTAGACTTGGAAAATGCGTTCTTCAGTGTTCCAATTGCTGAAGAATCGCAAGACCACTTTGCATTCGTGTGGGGAGGCAGGCAGTGGAGCTTTCAGGTCCTGCCACAGGGGTACGTGCATTCGCCAACATATTGTCATCATCTAGGAGCGCGTGACCTGGCTAGCTGGGAAAAACCGAATCGTGTTTGCTTCTCTCATTCTACAGATGATCTCCTGTTGACATCTGTCTCACTGGAGGCAGTAGGGTAAGCGGCAGATTCACTATCTATCTATCTGCAAGAAAGAGGATGGGCTATAAATCCTCAGAAGGTGCAAGGTCCGGGCCTGTCCCTAAAATTCCTGGGGGGGGTGGTTGCTCAGGAAAGATGGAAGACCACCCAGTGCTCTCATAGGTAAGGTTCAGGCATTCCCAGAGCCTACAGCACCCAAGCAGCTGCAGCATTTCTTAGGTATACTGGGATATTGGCATTCCTTTATTATAGCTCATTCAGCGCAGCTGCTGAGGCCATTACACAGACTCATGAAGAAGGGGCAACAATGGGACTGGAGGAGAAGGCAGCACGAGGCTTTCCAACAGGCAAAACTGGCAGTGAAACAAACCCAGGCATGGGGTATATTTGATCCTACCCTCCCTGCTGAGTTGGACGCTCATGTCACTCAGGATGGCTTTGGCTGGGGCCTGTGGCAATGCCAGAGTTGTGTTCGGACCCCCACTGGATTCTGGTCTCAGGTCTGGCACGGAGAAGAAGAAAGATGTAGTATGATTGAAAAACAGCTATTCACTGCCTATCCTGCACGACAGGCGGTCGAGACAATAACTCAAACAGCTGAAATTATAGTTAAGACCACTTTGCCAATTAAGGGGTGCGTAAAAAGATCTGAGCCCTTAAGATGGGGGTGGCCCAAGCACAAACGGTGGCACGATGGCTCACCTGTCTGAGCCAGAGGAGCAGTCTGTCTTCATCACCGCTGAAAGAAGAACTCCCGAAGATCCTAGGCCCAGTGACGTATCACAGCGATGCACCAAAACAAACACTGGTCGCTCCACCACAGAAGAGTCCCATCCAGGAGGGGAAATATCTCATTCCTGAAGATGCCAGCTATACGCATGGGTCCAGCAAGGGCAACCCGAGCAAGTGGACAGCGATAGCATACCGTCAATCCACTGAAACAACCTGGTGTGAAGAGGGCGATGGGCAGAGTAGCCAATGGGCAGAACTGCGAGCCGTGTGGATGGTTATAACCAAGGAACCCGGTGATGGGGTCCTGAACATCTGCACAGATAGTTGGGCTTTGTACCGGGGGCTCACTCTTTGGATTGCATTGTGGGCCACCCAGGAATGGACTATCCACGCCCGACCAATCTGGGGCACAGATGACGTGTGGAAATCAGACCCTATAGCCGATAAGGATATAGAGCAGGCATGTGTTTATTGGTGACGCGCGTACACCCTGGTGCAAGGGGGATCACTCCACCTAACTTGCACACCGTCCGAAGAAATCACGCTATAGATATTGGTCAAACTAATACATAATCAATAGTTGACAGGAATTTGGATGCATATTCACTACAGTCCCGAGAGCCCATTAGCAAACAGTCCCTCCCCCGCCTTGTGCGTGCGTGGTAGGTCGTGATGATGAAGGCTCGCAGTCTTCCTCGCTGCAAACTTCTGACCCCGAAGGGGGGGCATCCCCAGAACCGGTTCCAGCTTGCACTTCAGACATCAGAACATAAGATGGACCTGCACCAAACACCCGCAGGCATCCAGTAACACCACCGAGCACTGGCCCATGAGAGGACCTGAACTTCAACCGCAAACCAATCATCAATACTCTTAGATTGTGTCAACCTGCAGAGCCACAGGCAACGGTATAAGCGTCGTGGTGTGCTGGATCTCTGTATTAGGGAAGGCTTACCCTCCAGCTAACTCCATCATTGGTTCACGCTGTAAAGAGATGGAGAATGGGATTTCCTGACTTCCTGGTAAAGCCTGCAGCTGATGCGGCAGCTCAGACCTGGGGCAGTCCCCAGGTCGCAGCTCCTGAAGCTTCCATTGCCATTTTGCTCAGTGATACACGCTCTACAGACAGCGCCTGCCAAACCCATTCTCAGGTCACTCAATGGGGGAGAACCGTTGTTCTCTCCCACCTGCAAAGAACTGTCTGAGCCTTGTACGTTGCTGCCTTGTTAAGTGTCATCTACTCCAGTTTTCCTTGGGCAAACTGCACCAAAACAATTAGTCCGGGAGAATTATCCACAGCTGCTTGGAACGATGCAAAACAATCACTCCCTCTCTTTCTACAAGGAATAATCCAAGCCCGGAGCAGACAAACTCAATCAATTACATATTTCCATCCTCTTTTGCTGGTACCCATGTCTCAGGACAGTAGCACTGCTGAGTTAGGCTCTGCCTTGCTCTCTTGAATTCCCTGTTCCCTTATGGCCCTAGCTCAAAAGCCTAGCAGCCTCTGTTTCTCACCGGCTGCACTCACAGCCTCTCCTTTCCCCTCCCCCCTCCTCCAAGCACATTCAGATCTTTCCCACTTTGCTCCAAGGGCCAGCTTGCATCTGGCGTCTCTAGCAAGGGGCGTTCCTTTCTCCCGAGGCCATGAGAATGGTCCTTCAGATGGAGAAAGTGCCGAGGATGGAAAAAGGGGTTGGGAAAATGGCCCTGAGGGAGTCCTGCTCCCAGGTGCATGGTGGGCTGATTACACAGCCACACTGTGAAGCCCTCCATACTCATTCCCATGAAAGAGCACTGGGGATACACAAATCACCACCATACCACTCTGTCAGACGTTTGCTTTATTTTTCTCTAGAGCTTTCCATATGCGTAGAAAACAAGAAGGATTTCTGTACAGATAGAAAGCCGAGGCTTATGGGAATCCGTGACCCCGGTGGTTGCTTCAGGTCAGGGCACCGAGAGGAAGGCAGCAACTCCTATTCCTCTCTTCATCCCTTGCCTACTCCCATACCAGCAGAAGAGTTTTGCTCCTAAGCATCTCCAGAGGAAAGAGATCGCGGATGGGCCCCCACTGTCCCTCTTCCGTGCATTTCCCGGCGGAGGACTCCTCAGGCTAGCTGGCCTCACCCTGAGATGATGATGCTGCCATCTCCTCAGGTTCTTTCTGCCTGCTCTTCTCAGTCCTCTGCCTGACAAGTTTGACAGAGTCGCAAGCCACAAGTGGCAGCCTGGATGGGCGGCCTTGGGACTCCATGGACAGGCTGGAATGAGCCCTTGAGGAAGATCTTGAATCTTTGATGAAAGCTGTTGTCTCCCTCAAGGTAACCTGAGGGAGCGAGGCCTTGGCTTTCAGAACTTCAGCAGTGCACCCACACGATGGGCTTCTACCGCTTCTCGTTCTTCCTCATGGAAGCAAATGCATTTGGTTTCCAGCGCTCGGCCCAGGTCTTCTTGGCCTTTGCTTCCTTCCTGGCCCTGCAGCTGGCAGGTCAGCAGCTGCTTTTGGGCTTCAGGCACTGCGCAGATCGCTGGCAGCAGACTGGAAGGACAGAGAGGGAGGGGTCCGCCTGAGTGGGTGATGGCTTTGGGGCCGCATCCTGCAAGCCGGAGCCAGGACCCTTGGCTGCAACGCAGCCTTCCCCACAGACAGCTCACCGGCAGCCCCGTGGCTCTCCCCCGTGGGATCCAGAGAGGGGCCAGCCCTGTGAGCTGGGGGGCTCCTGGAGTCCCCGGCCCAGCACTGTTGGGCAGCCACAAACAGGGACTCTCTGGGCTAAGGGGATGGGCTCTCGTTGGGTCAGTAAATCACCCCCATGCACATGCCAAGCCAGAGCCTCTAGCCACACCTGGATGTAGAGCTCTCCTTCGCAATACGTTCCTTATCCTTCTGAATTCTCCTCCATCTATCCTTGCTCAAGCAGTTGATGAAGGTTGGTGTGCCGGCAAATCTCACTGCAATAGGGAAGGCAGAGGAGACTCTCCGTAAACCCTTGGGCTCACTCACAAGGGGCGCTCAGGCCTGTTCCCAGAACATGCGCGAGGGCTGCTCTGCTCCCCACACTGCTGACATCTGCACCGCCCAGGACCCTCCCTGAAACCATCGCTGGCCCCACTCCTCCTCTCTGCCATCTTGGGACTCTCTTTTAAGACTGCAATAGTGACGTTGGCTTTGGGAAAGTGGAGCCGGGTGGGGATGTTGAGCTGACAGGGTGAATTTTGGGGACCATGTCCTTATACTGGGGGAGGGCAGAGCCTAAGACCCTGACGTGCTCCTGCCATAGCCAGGGATGGGGGCACGTCACAGCCAGCACCTTAGTTTTGGAGAGGCCAGCAATTGCTTGTGGGAAGAGGCCGTGCTGAGCTGGCGTGAAGCTCTGACACAAGTCAGAGCCCTTGGCCGATGGTCAGCAAGGGATTTCCAATCTCAAGTTGGTGGCCCGTGCCATGGAAAGGAACTGAAAGCTGGTGGGAGCTGTCCCTGCTCCCTGCAGGGGAGTGGGAGTAGGTGCCCTTTCAGGATTCCTTCCAGCTCAAACGATTTGATGATTCTATGCCATATCCTCGTGGGCAGGACTGGGACAGCCATGGACACAAGGAACAAATGCTACGGAATGAGAGCTGGGCAGCTGCAGCAAGCAGCAGCTGCAGCCACCAACATACTCACTCGGGAAAGACGACAAGGCAGCCAGAGAGCGCCAGGGAGGCCACCGGTGCCGCTCGGGACGCCACCGTGTCCAGCAGCCAGGGGGCCTGCAGGGGAGAAACAGGGAGGATGTGAAACATCCTTGTCATGGCTGAGGCCCTGGGGACACGAGGAGCCCAAGGCAGGGAGAGCTGACGGCCCCGCAGCACTTGCACGGCCCGAGCAGCTGGCCAGGTCCTTGTGGGCCGTGCGCGGGCACAGCAAGGGTCACGGGACTGCCCAGACCTCGCAGAAACCTACAGCTCACCTTGAGAAGAGCTCTTCTGAATTTCTCTTTGCCTGACAGCTTCTCGAGGAAGTCGCGGTAGAATTTCATTTGAAATGTCAGGCCATCAATGTGGAGCACTCCAATGTCCTTGAGGACAACGGCAACGTTCTCGCCATTCTTCAGGCAGCCGGAGAGCAGGGACACGGTGCTTTGGATGCACATCTGTGCTCTCTGCCAGGTCACAGAGGCAGCTGCGGCCACCTCACTGTATTTCAGCAGCTCCACCGTCCTATGGAAGGAAAAATGCGAGGAAAGCAGTTCATTATACAACTGGTTTTCCGCAGTGCTTCCCTAGAACTGCTTCTTGTGGCCATCAGCCAGAACGGCCCATGTTTGCATGGACTCCTGCCAGGGGGAGGTTTACTTTTGAGAACGAGGCGGTGGCCCTGTTTGCCCTGCCCGTGAAGCCAGCAAAGTTTCAATTCCCCCTTCCTACCGGGTAGGGACTCCCTGCGGGTTCTTGAGGTGGTGCGTGGCTATCAGGTTTGCAGACAGGTGAAACACCGGCCACTGCAGAGTCACGGTCCCCTCCTCAGTCCTGATGTCTTTGGAGATGGTGTCAAAGGAGCTGAAGGTGGCAATCCAAACCCTTTAGAAAGTAGAGGCTTCCCTTACACCTACTTCTCGGATATCATTTTGAAGGTCCACATCCCTGCATGTAGTGGTATATCGCATTCATTTGGCCAGACCATACCGCATGCCGCCATCAACGGATCTATTCTGGAGTGGTTTTCATTGGTATTATTGGACACCAGCGTATAGCCTCTGCCTCAGGCAGGATGGGCACTCATGGTGGCCAACTTGGATATCTCCGGACCATTCACCATAACACTTTCTGCCCCAGAGTTCCACAGTCTCAATAACCAAGCTGGCACACTTTCTCTCGGCTTTTGCCTGAATCGTTGGACTAAATCCATCAATTCTGTTGCCATGTATGGCTGGGCTGTTATGTGCAAACCAGTCTGGGCAGGGGGCCACTGATCAGGAGGCTCCCCTACCGGTCTATCCTGTACTTTCTTTGTTTCCTGAGTTACAACAGAACGGACCTCTGGCGGATCTGTCGCAATCGGAGCTTCAAGACACCTTCAAGGCACCCTGCAAATGCAGCTGCGTGTGTCTCACTTTGAAAAACTTACCTTCAGGAAGGAGAAGAGAGATTTTCCACACACGGCCACGAATCCTCTTCTGCCACCCAGCACATCCACTTCCGAGCAGGACACCATCACTCCCATCAGCGAGTTGCCCTCTGTTCCCACGCCCTAAAAAGAAAACAGCCACGCACAGCTGACTACAAAGCCTTTGGAGCAATCACTGACAGACACAGAGCGTGCACACATCCACCGCCAGGGACGTGCTGGGAGCTGATGTCTCTGGGCCCAGTGCACGGCAGCATTTGCTTCAGTGCTTTCATGCCTCCTGGCAGCAAACCTCTGCTGCCAAAGCAGCCTTTACTCAAGGAAACTGTGCCATAAAGCACAACGCTTTCTCACCTGAGTGTCCCCATACAACAGTGAAAAAGACGAACCGTGTCTTCCTCCACCATTGTACCACCAAGTACCACCATCGCTACACACACTCCTCTCCCCACACAGATACACACTGCCATTGCCAACCTGACCGAAGCATGAGGGGCCGGGCCCAGAGGGGCCTCCTTAGGGCCAGCAGGCCCCGAGCCAGGCCTGCTGAGCTCCTTCCCACCCTCCCAAGCAGAAAAAAACCAACCGCACCGCTGCCAGTACAGCCCCGCAGCAGGGAATGCACGCAGCTTCACGCCGCTCCCCTTCCCCCCGTCCTAACAGAAACCAAACGAGGAGAGATTGACATATTCTAGGATTCTGTCCCCACTAGAGCCAACCAGCCCCAGTCTCCTATATCCCTTTGTATGAACAACAAAGATACACAGCGCTGCAGTTAGGCCGGTGCCCACAGATCGCACAGCTAGAAAGATGATCACGTTGGAAAGGGAGAGCTGGAAATGAATGAAAAGGCTCACCCGTGTCCCGGGCTCGCAGAAAAAACTCCCAGAGGAGCCATCTCCAGAAAGAGATCCTTCCCCAGGGGCAGTCAGCCCTTCAGCAGGCTCTAGGAGAGCTGCAGCCTGGCTCCAGCCCTTCCACTCACACAGCTGGATTGCCTTCACCTGGGCTCCCACGGCTCACTCAGGGCTGGCCTCAGGTGGGCAATCAGAGCTTCAGGACATGATTCAACAGCACTTCCCAAACACCCCCCCACAGCCCCCTCTTCTCCCATATCCCCCTTACATCCCTTCCTGAGTCCCCCACAGCCCCCTCTTGTCCCATATCCCCCTTACATCCCTTCCTGAGTCCCCCACAGCCCCCTAGAGCCCCACATCCCGCCCTATAGCCTTACCTCACCACATCCCTCCCGAGAGCCGCATATTCCCCTATATCCGCCCTGTAGCCCCCCGCAGCCCCCTCAACTCCCACATCCCCACCATATCTCCCCCATTGTCCCCTCTAGCCACAGACCCACCTCAGCCCCGGGGGAGGGGCACCGGGAGCCGCGCTCGAGGGCTCGGGGGGGCACGGCCCGGATGCGGGCAGCAGCGCTGCGCCGGTGGGGGCCCCGAGTCCTTCAGCCGTCCCAAATGCCCGCCTCCCACGGCCGAGGGGAGGGCCGCGCACGGTTCCGCTCCCTGGCCCCGTCCCGGAGCCGTTCTCCCGCACACCTCCGGCGCCGCTGTCCTCAGCACCGCTCCCGTCGTGCCGCACTTCCGGCTCGGGGCTGCCCGGACAGCTCCGGCGCACAGCGGCTGCAGCGGCGGGGCCGTGCGGGGCCGCCCGGGTAGGGAGCGGCGCCGGCTGAGGGGAGAGCCGGGCGGGCCCGAGCCAGCGGCCAACGGCCGCTCCCGCGCGCTGCGCCTCAGCCAATCGGAGCCGGCGGCGCTGCCGCTGAGCAATGAGAGGCCGGGCCGGGCCGGGCCGGAACAGCTGCTGAGCAATGAGAGGCCGGGGGCGGGGCCGAGCGGCGGCGAGGGAGGAGGGGCCTCGGGGGACAGCCTATGGCTGTAGGGGATGGGCGATGGGATTGGCTTTAGGGATGTGCGATTGGGAAGAGGGATGAGGGAGTGGGATTGACAGTGGGAGCTGGGGTTGGGATGAGGGACGGGGAATGGGATTTGGAGTAGGGATCTGGGGATCTGGGGATGGGGGATATACCACGTGGGATTGGGACATTGGCTAGGGATTGGCTAGTGTCTTGTCCACCTCTTCATCCCGCTTGGCTGGCCTGTAGCAGACTCCCATGATCATCTCAGGCTTACTGGCCTTCGCTTTTACTCTGACCCATAAGCTCTTGTCTCGCTCCAATGCATAGGATGGAGAGGAGGTTCTTTGATATACGTATACCCGGCGTGAGATTAAGAAACAGCGGTTGAAATGGTGGTCCGACCAGTTTATTACAAATCTCAATAAGGGAGATGGGGAAGGGGAGGACGGACACTAGTACGGATCGGGGTAATGGGCAAGGGAAGGAAAGCGATGGAAAAGATAGGAAATAGAAGCAAGGAGTCTTGATAGGTACAAACTAGGGTGATGAGGAAGGGAAGAAGGGCAGCAGAAAAGATAGGAAATGGGAGCAAGGAGTCTCTCTAGGAAGCAAGACGGAGATGGACACCACCATGGGTCCGGCGTGGTTCCTGATTCAGTTGCTGATCCTCAGGAGAGGTGGGCCGTTGGGCGTTGTTCCGTAGATGAGGACGGTGACCGCGGCGATGACGACGACGACGGGACATACTTATTTCTAAGTCCCAAGTGGTTGAGTCAGCTCTGTCTGGAGTGACAGCTTGTGGCTTTTGGGTCCCAGCAGGAACGCCTTTGGTGCCCATCTCCCCGGCCTTGCCAGCAGATAAGAGGCAGTATGGAGACACCAACTTGTAGCTCGTCTTCACAGGATACAATGGTATCATCCTGCAATTTCCCAGAGCAAACAGGACTTCTTTGGTCACAGGACAGGTCTTCCGCCAGCAAACAGTCCACACAGCGGACCTGAGCACTCCCTTCACTCTTGGGCCCAAGGCAAACAGCTCCAAAGAAATGCTTTCCAATGGAAAAGTGTCCGCACAGTGACGCTGATTGCCACACGGCAACACCCACCTCTCATCTCCTAGAGTCTTATCACAAGACATACCTCAGGAAGCAAGCTTTGAGCCAGAAAATAAAGCAGCATACAACACGTTTTATACACAATTGCTACAAAGGATTTGTTGAGCTTGGTTGCAAAGGTTGCCCTGATCTGCTGGACTTGTCCATCATCAGTTGAAGTGGATAGAAAATACACGGAGGATACACCACCTTGTATCCGTTGAATAAAGCATGGAATCAGACAGGGAATCAAACAGAAGAGTTGCAACAGCACACTCTAGATCAAATGGGATACCTTTGACACATGGGCCACCTGGGAGCCAGGCAAAGAGGTCCGAGTCTAGGCCTTTCCAGGTTTGGACAGGAACATGGGCTATTTTTTGGTCCCCAGAGACCCTTATAAGATCCCATTCTACCACAGACTACCCCATATCACCCCACCCCCAGGAACCCTAGAGGACCCCATAGGATCCCATCTTCCCAACACTTGCACCCCATCAGACCCAATAAGACACCATCAAATCCCCTATCTCCCCCCCAAAACAGGAGCCTATACGACCCCATAGACTTCACGAGAGCCCAGCCCCCATAGGATCTCTTGGGATCCCATACCTTCCACATGGGGCCCTGTGCGACTCCATAGGTTCCAATCCCCCCATGCATAGAACCCTATAGGACCCCCAGAGAGTCCCATCCCCTCCCATACGACACCATAGGACCCCACAGAACCCCATACCCACCATAGGACAACATAGCACAGCACAGAGTCACATTCTTCCCTCCCACCACCCCATAGGCCACCATAGGACCCTATAGGACCCCATAGGATCACATACCTTCCCCATGCTTTCCCCTAGAGGACTCCGTATGTTCCCATCCCTCCCCCATACTACTCAAAGGACCCCACAGACTCCACGAAGGTACCATTCCCCCATAGAACCCCACATGGCCTGAAGGATATTTCTCCCCAGGGAGGTGGTTGAGTCACCATCCCCGCATGTGTTTCAAAACCGTCTGCATGCGCTGCTCAGGGACGTGCTTGAGCGGAGGGCTGTTAGAGTTGGGCTGCTATGGGTAGGCCATGTTTGGACGCGATGATTTTTAACCCCGCCCCCTAGAACTCTCAAGGACCCCACTGGATCACATTCCTACAAAACCAGGACCTCATAAGACACAATAAAATCCCATGCCCGTCCCCCCAGGAGGAATCTATAGGACCCCATAGGACCTCATGACATCCCATTCCCCCCATGGGGCCCAACACAACCCCAGCAAATCCCTTCTCCCCCCTCTCCCCATAAAACCCTCTAGAAACCTAGAGCACCCCATAGGATCCCATACCCCCCGTAGGACCCCATAGGACCCCACAGGTCCCCCCTTCCCCTTCAAAGCCTGTGACAAAAGCAAATCCCTGGGATCCCCCAAACAAAGCACTCCCTGCCCGCTACGGTTGCGGGAGCGACGCAGTCACAGCAATGACGCAGAGGATCAATGTCAGGTAATTTAGTGACTGTTCTAACAAAGAATCCATGAAAAAACTTCCAGGCAAAACAAAGAAACCTTCTGCCAACTGGTCTTCAACAAGACGGGTAGAGTCCTTTGGAACAGTCGTTGCTTCTGTGTCAACTACTTGAACATCAATTCAGGCAACGGCTACTAAAGGAAAAGGAGTAACATAACATGGAGAGCACAGAAAGGAAGAGAGAGGAAACAGAGAGGAGCCAGCACTCCCACCCGGGGCGGGCAGCAGGCTGCTGGTGCCAGCGTCATCATGGGCTGCGGCCAGCACTGCCCACGCTGTCACCGTGGCGACGTTTGTGACACGGCCACCCGGGAGGGGTACGAAGGCGGTGCACGCTGGTGGGTCCTGCATCCTGAAGGAGCATCTGGCAGAGAGCAGACGCGTCTGAAGGGATGAGCTCCGGCATGGCTGGCGCCAACAAGGAGCAACCCGCCGGCACGAGGCGGAACAGGATGAGCTTCTGCAAGGATGGCCCCGCAGCGCGGTGTGCCTCCAGACACACATGCACCGACACCCAAGGTACACGGGTCCAGAGCCACCACAGCACGCTGCTGCAGCCAAGCTCGGCACGCAGACGACACTTCCCATCTGCCACCTCACTCCCGCCTGGCAGCGGTAGCGGTGCCGGGAAGCGGCAGATGCAGAGTGTGACCTGCTTTTCTTTGCCCTCCAGAGCGAGTTGCCGTCTGGGATGCGGTGGCCGACTACGTACAAGAGCACCTCCTGGTGCAGAAGGTGGGTTGGCTGGCGGCTTCCTCTTCTCCCTGCCCGGCTCAGATGAGACTTGCTCTCGGTCTTCCCCTCCACAGAAAGCAGGAAACTCACCCCACATGTCTCTACTGGGCATGCCGTGGGCTTCCTGCACATCCTGCGGGATCACCTGTGCTGGGCGGTGTCCTATCTCAGGGCTGAGGCCAATCGTGGCAAGCCTCTGGATCCCACCAGGCTGCTTCTGCCCTGACTGCTGTGCTGCATGTGGGAGGGCCAGGGGAAGGAGAGGACTGTGCAGCCCCTTCCCAAAGCCATTCCCGATGCCCTGGCTTGTGCCTCTGAACAGCGCGAGAGGGCTCCTGAGCTGCGCCCCTGCGTTGGACCACCACATGGGCTCTTCCTCCAGCCGGCCCATAACCCTTGCGCCCTTCCTTCCTCTTTCACTTGCAGGGGGTCTGGATTGCCACCTTCGGCACCTTTGACACCATCAACAAAGACATCAGGAGTGAGGACGGGACCGTGACTCTGCAGTGGCCGGTGTTTCACCTGTCTGCAAACCTGATAGCCACGCACCACCTCAAGCCCCGCAGGGAGTCCCTGCCAGGTAGGGTCGGTGGGGTATTAAACTCTTGCTGGCTTCACGGACAGGGCAAACAGGGCCACCGCCTCCGTTCTCAAAGGCAAACCTCCCCCTGGCAGGAGTCCATGCAAACATGGGGCCGTTCTGGCTGATGGCCACAAGAAGCAGTTCTAGGGAAGCACTGCGGAAAACCAACCGTATCATCAACTGCGTCCCTCGCATTTTTCAGCCCATAGGAAGGTGGAGCCGCTGAAATACAGCAAGGTGGCCGCAACTGCCTCTGTGACCTGGCAGAGAGCAAAGATGTGCATCCAAAGCACCGTGTCCCTGATCTCAGGCTGCCTGAAGAATGGCGAGAACGTTGCCGTTGTCCTCAAGGACATTGGAGTGCTCCACATTGATGGCCTGACCTTTCAAATGAAATTCTACCGTGACTTCCTCGAGAAGCTGTCAGGCAAAGAGAAATTCAGAAGAGCTCTTCTCAAGGTGAGCTGTAGGTTTCTGCGTGGCCCGGGCAGTCCCGTGACCCTTGCTGTGCCCGCGCACGGCCCACAAGGACCTGGCCAGCTGCTCGGGCCGTGCAAGTGCTGCGGGGCCGTCAGCTCTCCCTGCCTTGGGCTCCTCGTGTCCCCAGGGCCTCAGCCGTCACAAGGATGTTTCACATCCTCCCTGTTCCTCCCCTGCAGGCCCCCTGGCTGCTGGACATGGTGGCGTCCCGAGCGGCACCGGTGGCCTCCCTGGCGCTCTCTGGCTGCCTTGTCGTCTTTCCCGAGTGAGTATGTTGGTGGCTGCAGCTGCTGCTTGCTGCAGCTGCCCAGCTCTCATTCCGTAGTGTTTGTTCCTTGTGTCCATGGCTGTCCCAGTCCTGCCCACGAGCATACGGCATAGAATCATCAAATCATTTGAGCTGGTAGGAATCCTGAAAGGGCACCTACTCCCACACTGTGCACTCCCTGCAGGGAGCAGGGATTTTCCGCCAGATGAGGCTGCTCTGAGCCTGGTCCAGCCCGACCTTGGATGCCTGTCGAGGCAGCCACCACCTCTCTGGGCAAGACGTTGCAGTGCCTCACCACTTTTCTGTCCAAAACATCTTCCTTATATCCATTGGAAATCTTCCATCTTTCCGGTTGAAACAATTTCCCCTGGTCCTATCCCAACTGACCCTGCTACAGCCTTTAGAAACCAGCTGCCTTAATGCAGAATGAAAATGTGCCTGTCCGCAGGCAATCAGAGAGAGCAACAGCCATTAGTGGAGTGCTGCGTCCCAACGCTCACTGTCTTCTCCTCGTGTACAGGTTTCAAATGGAGTTTGTGCCCAAACCACCGCCCGGCATATACCGCAAGTCCTCAGGAAGCGTCCCTGCTGAGGGGAAACCAAAGAAAGAAGAGGCTTTGCCACCTCTCGTCCAAGAGGGCAAGAAAGGTAAAGCAGCTTCCAGCTCCTTTCCGTGCCACGGGCCACACACTTAAGATGGGAAATCCCTTGCTGACCATCGGCCAAGGGCTCTGACTTAGAATCATAGAATCGCTAAGGTTGGAAAAGACCCACAGGATCATCCCGTCCAACCATTCGCCCTTCACCAATGGTTCTCGCTAAACCATGTCCCTCAACACAACATCCAAACGCTCTTAGAACACCACCAGGCTCGGTGACTCCACCACCTCTCTGGGCAGCCCATTCCTGTGCCTGACCACCATTTCAGGGAAGCAGTATTTCCTAATGTCCAGCCTGAATCTTCCCTGGTGCAGCTTGAAGCCATTCCCTCTAGTCCTAGCACTAGGCATATGAGAGAAGAGGCTGAGCCCCAGCTCACTACAACCTCCTTTCAGCTACTTATAGAGAGCAATAACGTCTCCCCTGAGCCTCCTCTTCTCTAGGCTGCACAATCCCAGCTCCTTCAGCCGCTCCTCGTAAGGCCTGTGCTCCAGATCCCTCACCAGCTTTGTTGCCCTCCTCTGGACACGCTCCAGGGCCTCGATGTCTTTCTTACAGTGAGGGGCCCAAAACTGGACGCAGTACTCCAGGTGCGGCCTCACCAGTGCTGAGTACAGGGGGAGAATTCCATCCCTGTTCCTGCTGGCCACACTAGTTCTGATACAAGCCAGGATGCCATTGGCCTTCATGGCCACCTGGGCACACTGCTGGCTCACGTTCAGTCTAGCGTCAATCAACACCCCCAGCTCCATTTCCTCTACACAGTCTTCCAGCCACTCTGCCCCAAGCCTGTAGCATTGCCTGGACTTGTGTCAAAGCTTCACGCCAGCTCAGCACGGCCTCTTCCCACAAGCAATTGCTGGCCTCTCCAAAACTAAGGCGCTGGCTGTGACGTGCCCCCATCCCTGGCTATGGCAGGAGGACGTCGGCATCTTAGGCCCTGCCCTCCCCCACTGGAAGGACACGGTCCCCAAAAGTCACCCTGTCAGCTCATCATCACCACCCGGCCCCGCTTTCCCAAAGCCAACGTCACTAGTGCAGCCCCAAAAAAGAGCCCCAAGATGGCAGAGAGGAGGAGTGGGGCCAGAGATGGTTTCAGGGAGGGTCCGAGGGAAGCGCAGAGGTCAGCAGTGGGTAGAGCAGAGCGGCCCTCTCGGATGTTCGGGGAACAGGCCTGAGCGCCCCTTGTGAGTGAGTGAGCCCAAGGGTTTACGGGGAGTCTCCTCTGCCTTCCCCATTGCAGTGAGATTTGCTGGCACGCCAACCTTCATCAAACGCTTGAGCTCGGCAAGCGTAGATGCAGGAGAATTCAGAAAGATAAGGAGCTTGCTGCGGAAGGACAGCTCTACATTCAGGTGAGGCTGGAGGCTCTGGCTTGGCATGTGCATGGGGGTGATTTACTGACCCAACGAGAGCCCATCCCCTGACCCCACAGGTGCCCTGTTTGTGGCTGCCCAACAGTGCTGGGCTGGGGATGCCAGGAGCCCCCCAGCTCACAGGGCTGGCCCCTCTCTGGATCCCACGGGGGAGAGCCACGGGGCTGCCGGTGAGCTGTCTGTGGGGAAGGCTGCGTTGCAGCCAAGGGTCCTGGCTCCGGCTTGCAGGATGCGGCCCCAAAGCCATCACCCACTCAGGCGGACCCCTCCCGCTCTGTCCTTCCAGTCTGCTGCCAGCGATCTGCGCAGTGCCTGAAGCCCAAAAGCAGCCGCTGACCTGCCAGCTGCAGGGCCAGGCAGGAACCAAAGGCCAAGAAGACCGGGGCCGAGCGCTGGGAACAAAACGCGTGAGCTTCCGTGAGGAAGACCTGGAAGCGGAAACGTTCCAAGGCCAAGAATCCAGGCTACCACTGCTGCACTGCGACTCAGTGCAACTTCTCAGGCAGAGGGCTAAGAAGAGCAGGCCAGTGCACAAAGAACCTGAGGAGGTGGCTGCAGCAGCATCTCAGAGTGAGGCCAGCCAGCCTGCAGAGTCCTCCGCCGACAGAGCGGGAGTGCTGCCACCGATAAACCAAGTAACACAGTCTCCGCAGCGTCAGCCTCCAAACACCAAAGCCCCACCCCGCAGGAAGGCCACCCGCTACCCACGCTGATGCGGGCATGGGGCGCCCAGGACTGACAGAGCTCCACTCGAGGCTGCAAAACTGATGCGTCAATCCCATCTGCATCATACCTAACAGTAGACCAGGCTGCCCAGGGCCCCAAACAACCTGCCCTTGAACACTGCTAGGGACGCGGCGCCCACAGGCTCTCAGGGCATCCGCTTCCAGCATCTCACCACTGGCTCTGGAAAGAACTTCTCCCTGACATCCAATCTGAAGGATTTCTCTACTCAAAACTACTTCCCCTTCTTCTGCCATCACCTACCACTGTAAAGGTTCGACTGCCCTCCTGTTTGGAGGCTCCCTTTGTATACTGGAAGGCTGCAATGAAGTCACCACACCGCCTCCTCTTCTCCAGGCCCATCAACGAGATCTAGAGTGAAATGTAGAGGGGAAAAAGCTGTCAATAAAGCCTTACCATGGGCCTATTCTGTAGAAATCTCCAGAATGCCTGTGACAGTGTCATTGCGTCTTTTCACACCAGCTCTTGTGCCGGTGGTGGGAGAAAGAATTGTGGGAGGGCATCAGAACATCTCACAGTGCTTTACTTGAAGCCAAAGGAAATCCAGCATCACAGTTGTCTTGTCTGTCAGAGCTTTTCTGCTGCAGGGGATGACCAAAAATGAAGCCAGCTTCCAATTGTTGCGGCAGCTCGGAGCTCTCAGAGGATACCAGTGGTCTCTGGAGCCCCTTTCCAACTGGAAGATTGCGGCCTATAAAGAATCACAGAATCATAGAATGGCGTGGGTTGAAAAGGACCACAATGACCATCTACTTTCCACCCCCCTGCTATGTGCAGGGTCGACAACCACTAGACCAAAGTGCCCTGTGCCACATGCAGCCTGGCCTTGAATGCCTCCAGGGCTGGGGCATCCACAACCTCCAGGGGCAACCTGTTCCAGTGCCTCACCACCCTCTGGGGGAAAAACTTCCTCCAAATATCTCACCTAGACCTCCCCTGTCTCAGTTTAAGACCATTCCCGCATGTCCTATCACTACCCCCCCTCGTTACACTTGTACCCCCACCTCTTTATACGCTCCCTTCAACTATTGAAAGGCCACAGTGAGGCCTCCTTAGATCCTTCTTTTCTCCAAGCTAAGCAATCCCAGTTCCCTCACCCTTACTTCGTAGGAGAGGTGCTCCAGCCCTCTGATCTTCTTTAGTGGCTGTATGGGATCTGTTGAGTCCCATCCTGAAGCGCTGGTTGATTACCTGGGGAAAAGACCCAGTCAGCCGTGGGAGGACAGGTGAAGGCAATTCAGCTGTGTGACCACAACGGGTGGAGCCTGGCTGCGCTTCTCTCAGGCCCCAGTTAAGGACTGAATGCCGCTGGGAAAGGATCTCTTTCTGGAGGTCCCTCTCTGGTGGAACTTCTTTCTTCATACCTGGAGTCTTCTGGTATGTTTGAGTCATCTTTTTCCCTTCCCTTATAGCTCCTCTCTATCCTGCTGATCTTTCCGTTGTTACACCCCTGGTAAGGCACTTTTTTCCATCATATTTATCTGCCCAATTGCTACATTTGGCAAGCCAGGCAGGTACTTATTTATGACGGATTCTCTTAGAAACATGAACTCAGAAGACAAAGGAAGTCCAAGACAGAGCAGCAGGTTGGTCCCCTGCGCAGACCTCACTACATGTAACTGCACACCCGTACACAGCTGCCGAGCTCATGGATTTGTTACAACGATTTAAGCCAAGACCACGAGAGACCGTACCAGCTTGGCTGTTGAGGTTCTGGGACAGGGGGAGCGGAAGTGTCGTAATGAATGGGCCTAAAATTTCTCACATCCGGCTCTCAGACAAACGCTCTATGCCGCTGTGATACATAATGATGAAAACCATTCTCTAATTCAATGGCTGATGGCAGCAGGTAGACTCACATGGCCAACAAATGTGATGTTCCCATAAATACGGCTCTATGGACCTCAGCATGAGCCTATTCACCTGCCGGGACCACTCCGGATTACTAACGTGAGGCAGTATAGACTCCCAGGGGGGCAAGATGAAATCTCAAGAACGGTGCAGGAAGTAGAAAAAGTGGGCATTATAAGACCTGCACATAGCCCACAGATATCCCCCGTGCGGCCAGTGAGAAAGTCAGATGGAACATGGAGAAGGACGGTGGATTACAGAGAATTAATTAAATGAGGACACGCTGCCTCTTCACGTGCCCGTACCCAATATTTCCTCCCTAATGGACACATTGAGTAGGGAGATGAAAACCTATCACTGTGTCCTAGACTTGGAAAATGCGTTCTTCAGTATTCCAATTGCTGAGGAATCGCAAGACCACTTTGCATTCATGTGGGGAGGCAGGCAGTGGACCTTTCAGGTCCTGCCACAGGGGTACGTGCATTCGCCAACATATTGTCATCATCTAGGAGCGCGTGACCTGGCTAGCTGGGAAAAACCGAATCGTGTTTGCTTCTCTCATTCTGCAGATGATCTCCTGTTGATATCTGTCTCACTGGAGGCAGTAGGGTAAGCGGCAGATTCACTATCTATCTCTCTGCAAGAAAGAGGATGGGCTATAAATCCTCAGAAGGTGCAAGGTCCGGGCCTGTCCCTAAAATTCCTGGGGGGGGGGGGTTTGGTCAGGAAAGATGGAAGACCACCCAGTGCTCTCATAGGTAAGGTTCAGGCATTCCCAGAGCCTACAGCACCCAAGCAGCTGCAGCAGTTCTTAGGTATACTGGGATATTGGCATTCCTTCATTTAGCACAGCTGCTGAGGCCATTACACAGACTCATGAAGAAGGGGCAACAATGGGACTGGAAGAGAAGGGAGCACGAGGCTTTCCAACAGGCAAAACTGGCAGTGAAACAAACCCAGGCATGGGGTATATTTGATCCTACCCTCCCTGCTGAGTTGGACGCTCATGTCACTCAGGATGGCTTTGGCTGGGGCCTGTGGCAATGCCAGAGTTGTGTTCGGACCCCCATTGGATTCTGGTCTCAGGTCTGGCACGGAGCAGAAGAAAGATGTAGTATGATTGAAAAACAGTTATTGGCTGCCTACACTTCACGACAGGTGGTCGAGACAATAACTCAAACAGCTGAAATCATAGTTAAGGCCACTTTGCCAATTAAGGGGTGCGTAAAAAGATCTGAGCCCTTAAGATGGGGGTGGCCCAAGCACAAACGGTGGCACGATGGCTCACCTGTCTGAGCCAGAGGAGCAGTCTGTCTTCATCACCGCTGAAAGAAGAACTCCCGAAGATCCTAGGCCCAGTGACGTATCACAGCGATGCACCAAAACAAACACTGGTCGCTCCACCACAGAAGAGTCCCATCCAGGAGGGGAAATATCTCATTCCTGAAGATGCCAGCTATACACATGGGTCCAGCAAGGGCAACCCGAGCAAGTGGACAGCGATAGCATACCGTCAATCCACTGAAACAACCTGGTGTGAAGAGGGCGATGGGCAGAGTAGCCAATGGGCAGAACTGCGAGCCGTGTGGATGGTTATAACCAAGGAACCCGGTGATGGGGTCCTGAACATCTGCACAGATAGTTGGGCTTTGTACCGGGGGCTCACTCTTTGGATTGCACAGTGGGCCACCCAGGAATGGACTATCCACGCCCGACCAATCTGGGGCACAGATGACGTGTGGAAATCAGACCCTATAGCCGATAAGGATATAGAGCAGGCATGTGTTTATTGGTGACGCGCGTACACCCTGGTGCAAGGGGGATCACTCCACCTAACTTGCACACCGTCCGAAGAAATTGCGCTATAGATATTGGTCAAACTAATACATAATCAATAGTTGACAGGAATTTGGATACATATTCACTACAGTCCCTCCCCCATCTTGCGCGTGCGTGGTAGGTCGTGATGATGAAGGCTCGCAGTCTTCCTCGCTGCAAACTTCTGACCCTGAAGGGGAGGCATTCCCAGAACCGGTTCCAGCTTGCACTTCAGACATCAGAACATAAGATGGACCTGCACCAAACACCCGCAGGCATCCAGTAACACCACCGAGCACTGGCCCATGAGAGGACCTGAACTTCAACCGCAAACCAATCATCAATACTCTTAGATTGTGTCAACCTGCAGAGCCACAGGCAACGGTATAAGCGTCGTGGTGTGCTGGATCTCTGTATTAGGGAAGGCTTACCCTCCAGCTAACTCCATCATTGGTTCACGCTGTAAAGAGATGGAGAATGGGATTTCCTGACTTCCTGGTAAAGCCTGCAGCTGATGCGGCAGCTCAGACCTGGGGCAGTCCCCAGGTCGCAGCTCCTGAAGCTTCCATTGCCATTTTGCTCAGTGATACACGCTCTACAGACAGCGCCTGCCAAACCCATTCTCAGGTCACTCAATGGGGGAGAACCGTTGTTCTCTCCCACCTGCAAAGAACTGTCTGAGCCTTGTACGTTGCTGCCTTGTTAAGTGTCGTCTACTCCAGTTTTCCTTGGGCAAACTGCACCAAAACAATTAGTCCGGGAGAATTATCCACAGCTGCTTGGAACGATGCAAAACAATCACTCCCTCTCTTTCAACATGGAATAATCCAAGCCCGGAGCAGACAAACTCAATCAATTACATATTTCCATCCTCTTTTGCTGGTACCCATGTCTCAGGACAGTAGCACTGCTGAGTTAGGCTCTGCCTTGCTCTCTTGAATTCCCTGTTCCCCTATGGCCCTAGCTCAAAAGCCTAGCAGCCTCTGTTTCTCACCGGCTGCACTCACAGCCTCTCCTTTCCCCTCCCCCCTCCTCCAAGCACATTCAGATCTTTCCCACTTTGCTCCAAGGGCCAGCTTCCATCTGGCGTCTCTAGCAAGGGGCGTTCCTTTCTCCCGAGGCCATGAGAATGGTCCTTCAGATGGAGAAAGTGCCGAGGATGGAAAAAGGGGTTGGGAAAATGGCCCTGAGGGAGTCCTGCTCCCAGGTGCATGGTGGGCTGATTACACAGCCACACTGTGAAGCCCTCCATACTCATTCCCATGAAAGAGCACTGGGGATACACAAATCACCACCATACCACTCTGTCAGGCATTTGTTTTATTTTTCTCTAGAGCTTTCCATATGCGTAGAAAACAAGAAGGATTTCTGTACAGATAGAAAGCCGAGGCTTATGGGAATCCGTGACCCCGGTGGTTGCTTCAGGTCAGGGCACCGAGAGGAAGGCAGCAACTCCTATTCCTCTCTTCATCCCTTGCCTACTCCCATACCAGCAGAAGAGTTTTGCTCCTAAGCATCTCCAGAGGAAAGAGATCGCGGATGGGCCCCCACTGTCCCTCTTCCGTGCATTTCCCGGCGGAGGACTCCTCAGGCTAGCTGGCCTCACCCTGAGATGATGATACTGCCATCTCCTCAGGTTCTTTCTGCCTGCTCTTCTCAGTCCTCTGCCTGACAAGTTTGACAGAGTCGCAAGCCACAAGTGGCAGCCTGGATGGGCGGCCTTGGGACTCCATGGACAGGCTGGAATGAGCCCTTGAGGAAGATCTTGAATCTTTGATGAAAGCTGTTGTCTCCCTCAAGGTAACCTGAGGGAGCGAGGCCTTGGCTTTCAGAACTTCAGCAGTGCACCCACACGATGGGCTTCTACCGCTTCTCGTTCTTCCTCATGGAAGCAAATGTGTTTGGTTTCCAGCGCTCGGCCCAGGTCATCTTGGCCTTTGCTTCCTTCCTGGCCCTGCAGCTGGCAGGTCAGCAGCTGCTTTTGGCCTTCAGGCACTGCGCAGATCGCTGGCAGCAGACTGGAAGGACAGAGCAGGAGGGGTTCGCCTGAGTGGGTGATGGCTTTGGGGCCGCATCCTGCAAGCCGGAGCCAGGACCCTTGGCTGCAACGCAGCCTTCCCCACAGACAGCTCACCGGCAGCCCCGTGGCTCTCCCCCGTGGGATCCAGAGAGGGGCCAGCCCTGTGAGCTGGGGGGCTCCTGGAGTCCCCGGCCCAGCACTGTTGGGCAGCCACAAACAGGGACTCTCTGGGGTCAGGGGATGGGCTCTCGTTGGGTCAGTAAATCACCCCCATGCACATGCCAAGCCAGAGCCTCTAGCTTCACCTGGACGTAGAGCTATCCTTCGCAATAGGTTCCTTATCCTTCTGAATTCTCCTGCATCTATCCTTGCTCAAGAATTTGATGAAGGTTGGTGTGCCGGCAAATCTCACTGGAATGGGGAAGGCAGAGGAGACTCTCCGTATACCCTTGGGCTTACTCACAAGGGGCGCTCAGGCCTGTTCCCAGAACATGCGCGAGGGCTGCTCTGCTCCCCACACTGCTGACATCTGCACCGCCCAGGACCCTCCCTGAAACCATCTCTGGCCCCACTCCTCCTCTCTGCCATCTTGGGACTCTCTTTTGGGACTGCAATAGTGACGTTGGCTTTGGGAAAGTGGAGCCGGGTGGGGATGTTGAGCTGACAGGGTGAATTTTGGGGACCATGTCCTTATACTGGGGGAGGGCAGAGCCTAAGACCCTGACGTGCTCCTGCCATAGCCAGGGATGGGGGCACGTCACAGCCAGCGCCTTAGTTTTGGAGAGGCCAGCAATTGCTTGTGGGAAGAGGCCGTGCTGAGCTGGCGTGAAGCTCTGACACAAGTCAGAGCCCTTGGCCGATGGTCAGCAAGGGATTTCCAATCTCAAGTTGGTGGCCCGTGCCATGGAAAGGAACTGAAAGCTGGTGGTAGCTGTCCCTGCTCCCTGCAGGGGAGTGGGAGTAGGTGCCCTTTCAGGATTCCTTCCAGCTCAAACGATTTGATGATTCTATGCCATATCCTCGTGGGCAGGACTGGGACAGCCATGGACACAAGGAACAAACACTACGGAATGAGAGCTGGGCAGCTGCAGCAAGCAGCAGCTGCAGCCACCAACATACTCACTCGGGAAAGACGACAAGGCAGCCAGAGAGCGCCAGGGAGGCCACCGGTGCCGCTCGGGACGCCACCATGTCCAGCAGCCAGGGGGCCTGCAGGGGAGGAACAGGGAGGATGTGAAACATCCTTGTGACGGCTGAGGCCCTGGGGACATGAGGAGCCCAAGGCAGGGAGAGCTGACGGCCCCGCAGCACTTGCACGGCCCGAGCAGCTGGCCAGGTCCTTGTGGGCCGTGCGCGGGCACAGCAAGGGTCACGGGACTGCCCGGGCCACGCAGAAACCTACAGCTCACCTTGAGAAGAGCTCTTCTGAATTTCTCTTTGCCTGACAGCTTCTCGAGGAAGTCACGGTAGAATTTCATTTGAAAGGTCAATGTGGAGCACCCCGATGCCCTTTAGGACAATGGCAACGTTCTTGCCATTCTTCAGGCAGCCGGAGAGCAGGGACACGGTGCTTTGGATGCACATCTGTGCTCTCTGCCAGGTCACAGAGGCAGTTGCGGCCACCTTGCTGTATTTCAGCGGCTCCACCTTCCTATGGGCTGAAAAATGCGAGGAAAGCAGTTCATTATACAACTGGTTTTCCACAGTGCTTCCCTAGAATTGCTTCTTGTGGCCATCAGCCAGAACGGCCCATGTTTGCATGGACTCCTGCCAGGGGGAGGTTTACTTTTGAGAACGGAGGCGGTGGCCCTGTTTGCCCTGCCCGTGAAGCCAGCAAAGTTTAATTTCCCCTTCCTACCGGGTAGGGACTCCCTGCGGGTTCTTGAGGTCGTACGTGGCTATCAGGTTTGCAGAGAGGTGAAACACCGGCCACTGCAGAGTCACGGTCCCATCCTCAGTCCTGATGTCTTTGGAGATGGTGTCAAAGGAGCTGAAGGTGGCAATCCAGACTATTTAGAAAGTAGAGGCTTCCCTTACACCTACTTCTCGGATATCATTTTGACAGTCCACATCCCTGCATGTAGAGGTATATTGCATTCATTTGGCCAGACCATACGGCCTGCCGACATCAACCAATCTATTATAGAGTGGTTTTCATTGGTATTATTGGACACCAGCGTATAGCCTCTGCCTCAGGGCAGGATGGGCACTCATGGTGGCCAACTTGGATATCTTTGGGCCATTCACCATAACACTTTCTGCCCCAGAGTCCCACAGTCTCAATAACCAAGCTGGCACACTTTCTCTCGGCTTTTGCCTGAATCGTTGGACTAAATCCATCAATTCTGTTGCCATGTATGGCTGGGCTGTTATGTGCAAACCAGTCTGGGCAGGGGGCCACTGATCAGGAGGCTCCCCTACCGGTCTATCCTGTACTTTCTTTGTTTCCTGAGTTATAACAGGACGGACCTCTGGCGGATCTGTCGCAATCGGAGCTTCAAGACACCTTCATGGCACCCTGCAAATGCAGCTGCGTGTGTCTCACTTTGAAAAACTTACCTTCAGGAAGGAGCAGAGAGATTTTCCACACTCGGCCACGAATCCTCTTCTGCCACCCAGCACATCCACTTCCGAGCAGGACACCATCACTCCCATCAGCGAGTTGCCCTCTGTTCCCACGCCCTAAAAAGAAAACAGCCACGCACAGCTGACTACAAAGCCTTTGGAGCAATCACTGACAGACACAGAGCGTGCACACATCCACCGCCAGGGACGTGCTGGGAGCTGATGTCTCTGGGCCCAGCGCACGGCAGCATTTGCTTCAGTGCTTTCATCCTCCTGGCACCAAACCTCTGCTGCCAAAGCAGCCTTTACTCAAGGAAACTGTGCCATAAAGCACAACGCTTTCTCACCTGAGTGTCCCCATACAACAGTGAAAAACACAAACCGTGTCTTCCTCCACCATTGTACCATCAAGTACCACCATCGCTACACACACTCCTCTCCCCACACAGACACACACTGCCATTGCCAACCTGACCAAAGCACGAGGGGCCGGGCCCAGAGGGGCCTCCTTAGGGCCAGCAGGCCCCGAGCCAGGCCTGCTGAGCTCCTTCCCACCCTCCCAAGCAGAAAAAAACAAACCAACCGCACCGCTGCCAGCACAGCCGCGCAGCAGGGAATGCACGCAGCTTCACGCCGCTCCCCTTCCCCCCGTCCTAACAGAAACCAAACGAGGAGAGATTGACATATTCTAGGATTCTGTCCCCACTAGAACCAAACAGCCCCAGTCTCCTATATCCCCCTGGATGAGCAACAGAGATACACAGCGCTGCGCTTACGCCGGTGCCCACAGATCGCACAGCTAGAAAGATGATCACGTTGGAAAGGGAGAGCTGGAAATACATGAAGAAAAAACTCCCAGAGGAGCCATCTCCAGAAAGAGATCCTTCCCCAGGGGCAGTCAGCCCTTCAGCAGGCTCTAGGAGAGCTGCAGCCTGGCTCCAGCCCTTCCACTCACACAGCTGGATTGCCTTCACCTGGGCTCCCACGGCTCACTCAGGCCTGGCCTCAGGTGGGCAATCAGAGCTTCAGGACATGATTCAACAGCACTTCCCAAACACCCCCCCACAGCCCCCTCTTGTCCCATATCCCCCTTACATCCCTTCCTGAGTCCCCCACAGCCCCCTAGAGCCCCACATCCCGCCCTATAGCCTTACCTCACCACATCCCTCCCAATAGCCGCATATTCCCCTATATCCGCCCTGTAGCCCCCCGCAGCCCCCTCAACTCCCACATCCCCACCATATCTCCCCCATTGTCCCCTCTAGCCACAGACCCACCTCAGCCCCGGGGGAGGGGCACCGGGAGCCGCGCTCGAGGGCTCGGGGGGGCACGGCCCGGATGCGGGCAGCAGCGCTGCGCCGGTGGGGGCCCCGAGTCCTTCAGCCGTCCCAAATGCCCGCCTCCCACGGCCGAGGGGAGGGCCGCGCACGGTTCCGCTCCCTGGCCCCGTCCCGGAGCCGTTCTCCCGCACACCTCCGGCGCCGCTGTCCTCAGCACCGCTCCCGTCGTGCCGCACTTCCGGCTCGGGGCTGCCCGGACAGCTCCGGCGCACAGCGGCTGCAGCGGCGGGGCCGTGCGGGGCCGCCCGGGTAGGGAGCGGCGCCGGCTGAGGGGAGAGCCGGGCGGGCCCGAGCCAGCGGCCAACGGCCGCTCCCGCGCGCTGCGCCTCAGCCAATCGGAGCCGGCGGCGCTGCCGCTGAGCAATGAGAGGCCGGGCCGGGCCGGGCCGGAACAGCTGCTGAGCAATGAGAGGCCGGGGGCGGGGCCGAGCGGCGGCGAGGGAGGAGGGGCCTCGGGGGACAGCCTATGGCTGTAGGGGATGGGCGATGGGATTGGCTTTAGGGATGTGCGATTGGGAAGAGGGATGAGGGAGTGGGATTGACAGTGGGAGCTGGGGTTGGGATGAGGGACGGGGAATGGGATTTGGAGTAGGGATATGGGGATCTGGGGATGGGGGATATACCACGTGGGATTGGGACATTGGCTAGGGGTGTGGGGTGTGGGGATATGGGTATGGGATGGATACAGGAAATGGGAAAGATATGGGATGGACTCTGGGTATGGGACGGACTTGGAATGGATATGGCATCATAGAATCATAGAATCATAGAATTGCTCAGGTTGGAAAAGACCTGCAAGATCATCGAGTCCAACCGCAACCTCACCATCCTACCCCAACTGCAACAGCCCTCCGCTCAGTCGTGTCCCTGAGCACCACATCCAGATGGCTGTTAAACACATCCAGGGGAAGGGACTCAACTACCTCCCTGGGCAGCCCATTCCAGGGCTTAAACAGCCTTTCCGTAAAGACCCTCCATAAAGTCCTGATATCCAACCTCAACTTACTCTGGTGCAACTTGAGGCCATTTCCCCTCGTCCTGTCACCCATCAGCTGTGAGAAGACACCAAGCCCGACCTGCTGGCACTTCTGCTGACTCCCCGCCGTGCTTCAGCAAGGATCGAGAAATCTCACATCTTGTGATCACTTTGCCCCAGACGGCATCCAACCTTTACGTCCCCCACAAGACCTTCTCTGTTAACAAACAGCAGCTCCAGGATTTTGCTTCCCCTCGTTGGCTCCTTCACCAGCCGTGTCAGGAAGTGATCTCCCACACACTCCGGGAACCTGCGGGACTGTTCCCTGTCAGCTCTATCATAAATCCAGCAGATGTCTGGGAGGTAGAAGTCCCCCACAGGTCCCCCCAAAGGGGGAGAGACCTTGAGACCTCACCCAACTCTCTAGGCAGTGTCTTGTCCACCTCTTCATCCCGCTTGGCTGGCCTGTAGCAGACTCCCATGATCATGTCAGGCTTACTGGCCTTTGATTTTACTCTGACCCATAAGCTCTTGTCTCGCTGCAACGCACAGGAGGGAGAGGAGGTTCTGTGATATATGCATAACCGGCGTAACATTAAGAAACAGCAGTTGAAATGGTGGTCCGACCAGTTTATTACAAATCTCAATAAAGGGAGATGGGGAAGGGGAGGACGGACACTAGTACGGATCGGGGTAATGGGGAGGGGAAGGAAAGCGATGGAAACGATGGGAAATAGAAGCAAGGAGTCTTGATAGGTACAAACTAGGGTGATGGGGAAGGGAAGAAGGGCAGCAGAAAAGATAGGAAATGGGAGCAAGGAGTCTCTCTAGGAAGCAAGACGGAGATGGACACCACCATGGGTCCGGCGTGGTTCCTGATTCAGTTGTTGATCCTCAGGAGAGGTGGGCCGTTGGGCGTTGTTCCGTAGATGAGGACGGTGACCGCAGCATTGACGACGACAACGGGACAGACTTATTTCTAAGTCCCAAGTGGTTGAGTCAGCTCTGTCTGGAGTGACAGCTTGTGGCTTTTGGGTCCCAGCAGGAACGCCTTTGGTGCCCATCTCCCCGGCCTTGCCAGCAGATAAGAGGCAGTATGGAGACACCAACTTGTAGCTCGTCTTCACAGGATACAATGGTATCATCCTGCAATTTCCCAGAGCAAACAGGACTTCTTTGGTCACAGGACATGTCTTGCGCCAGCAAACAGTCCACACAGCGGACCTGAGCACTCCCTTCACTCTTGGGCCCAAGGCAAACAGCTCCAAAGAAATGCTTTCCAATGGAAAAGTGTCCGCACAGTGACGCTGATTGCCACACGGCAACACCCACCTCTCATCTCCTAGAGTCTTATCACAAGACATACCTCAGGAAGCAAGCTTTGAGCCAGAAAACAAAGCAGCATACAACACCTTTTATACACAATTGCTACAAAGGATTTGTTGAGCTTGGTTGCAAAGGTTGCCCTGATCTGCTGGACTTGTCCATCATCAGTTGAAGTGGATAGAAAATACACGGAGGATACATCACCTTGTATCCGTTGAATAAAGCATGGAATCAGACAGGGAATCAAACAGAAGAGTTGCAACAGCACACTCTAGATCAAATGGGATACCTTTGACCCATGGGCCACCTGGGAGCCAGGCAAAGAGGTGCGAGTCTAGGCCTTTCCAGGTTTGGACAGGAACATGGGCTATTTTCCGGACCCCAGAGATCCTTATAAGATCCCATTCTACCATAGACTACCCCATATCACCCCATCCCCAGAAACCCTAGAGGACCCCATAGGATTCCCATCCCTCTTCCATACTACTCAAAGGACCCCATAGACTCCACGAAGGTACCATTCCCCCATAGAACCCCACATGGCCTGAAGGATATTTCTCCCCAGGGAGGTGGTTGAGTCACCATCCCCGCATGTGTTTCAAAACCGTCTGCATGCGCTGCTCAGGGACGTGCTTGAGCGGAGGGCTGTTAGAGTTGGGCTGCTATGGGTAGGCCATGTTTGGACGCGATGATTTTTAACCCCGCCCCCTAGAACTCTCAAGGACCCCACTGGATCACATTCCTACAAAACCAGGACCTCATAAGACACCATAAAATCCCATGCCCGTGCCCCCAGCAGGAACCTAGAGGACCCCATAGGACCTCATGACATCCCATCCCCCCCATGGGGCCCAACACAACCCCAGCAAATCCCTTCTCCCCCCTCTCCCCATAAAACCCTCTAGAAACCTAGAGCACCCCATAGGATCCCATACCCCCCGTAGGACCCCATAGGACCCCACAGGTCCCCCCTTCCCCTTCAAAGCCTGTGACAAAAGCAAATCCCTGGGATCCCCCAAACAAAGCACTCCCTGCCCGCTACGGTTGCGGGAGCGACGCAGTCACAACAACGACACAGAGGATCAATGTCAGGTAATTTAGTGACTGTTCTAACAAAGAATCCATGAAAAAACTTCCAGGCAAAACAAAGAAACCTTCTGCCAACTGGTCTTCAACAAGACGGGTAGAGTCCTTTGGAACAGTCGTTGCTTCTGTGTCAACTACTTGAACATCAATTCAGGCAACGGCTACTAAAGGAAAACGAGTAACATAACATGGAGAGCACAGAAAGGAAGAGAGAGGAAACAGAGAGGAGCCAGCACTCCCACCCGGGGCGGGCAGCAGGCTGCTGGTGCCAGCGTCATCATGGGCTGCGGCCAGCACTGCCCACGCTGTCACCGCGTTGCCGTGGCGACGTTTGTGACACGGCCACCCGGGAGGGGTACGAAGGCGGTGCACGCTGGTGGGTCCTGCATCCTGAAGGAGCATCTGGCAGAGAGCAGACGCGTCTGAAGGGATGAGCTCCGGCATGGCTGGCGCCAACAAGGAGCAACCCGCCGGCACGAGGCGGAACAGGATGAGCTTCTGCAAGGATGGCCCCGCAGCGCGGTGTGCCTCCAGACCCACATGCACCGACACCCAAGGTACACGGGTCCAGAGCCACCACAGCACGCTGCTGCAGCCAAGCTCGGCACGCAGACGACACTTCCCATCTGCCACCTCACTCCCGCCTGGCAGCGGTAGCGGTGCCGGGAAGCGGCAGATGCAGAGTGTGACCTGCTTTTCTTTGCCCTCCAGAGCGAGTTGCCGTCTGGGATGCGGTGGCCGACTACGTACAAGAGCACCTCCTGGTGCAGAAGGTGGGTTGGCTGCCGGGTTCCTCCTCTCCCTGCACTGCTCAGACGAGACTTCCTCTCGGTCTTCCCCTCCACAGAAAGCAGGAAAATCACCCCACATGTCTCTTCTGGGCATGCCGTGGGCTTCCTGCACATCCTGCGGGATCACCTGTGCTGGGCGGTGTCCTATCTCAGGGCTGAGGCCAATCCTGGCAAGCCTCTGGATCCCACCAGGCTGCTTCTGCCCTGACTGCTGTGCTGCATGTGGGAGGGCCAGGGGAAGGAGAGGACTGTGCAGCCCCTTCCCAAAGCCATTCCCGATGCCCTGGCTTGTGCCTCTGAGCAGCGCGAGAGGGCTCCTGAGCTGCGCCCCTGCGTTGGACCACCACATGGGCTCTTCCTCCAGCCGGCCCATAACCCTTGCGCCCTTCCTTCCTCTTTCACTTGCAGGGGGTCTGGATTGCCACCTTCGGCACCTTTGACACCATCTCCAAAGACATCAGGAGTGAGGACGGGACCGTGACTCTGCAGTGGCCAGTGTTTCACCTGTCTGCAAACCTGATAGCCACGCACCACCTCAAGCCCCGCAGGGAGTCCCTGCCAGGTAGGGTCGGCGGGGGTTTAAACTCTTGCTGGCTTCACGGACAGGGCAAACAGGTCAACAGCCTCCGTTCTCATAGGCAAACCTCCCCGTGGCAGGAGTCCATGCAAACATGGGCTGTTCTGGCTGATGGCCACAAGAAGCAGTTCTAGGGAAGCACTGCGGAAAACCAACCGTATCATCAACTGCGTCCCTCGCATTTTTCAGCCCATAGGAAGGTGGAGCCGCTGAAATACAGCAAGGTGGCCGCAACTGCCTCTGTGACCTGGCAGAGAGCACAGATGTGCATCCAAAGCACCGTGTCCCTGATCTCAGGCTGCCTGAAGAATGGCGAGAACGTTGCCGTTGTCCTCAAGGACATTGGAGTGCTCCACATTGATGGCCTGACATTTCAAATGAAATTCTACCGCGACTTCCTCGAGAAGCTGTCAGGCAAAGAGAAATTCAGAAGAGCTCTTCTCAAGGTGAGCTGTAGGTTTCTGCGAGGCCCGGGCAGTCCCGTGACCCTTGCTGTGCCCGCACACGGCCCACAAGGACCTGGCCAGCTGCTCGGGCCGTGCAAGTGCTGCGGGGCCGTCAGCTCTCCCTGCCTTGGGCTCCTCGTGTCCCCAGGGCCTCAGCTGTCACAAGGATGTCCCACGTCCTCCCTGTTCCTCCCCTGCAGGCCCCCTGGCTGCTGGACATGGTGGCGTCCCGAGCGGCACCGGTGGCCTCCCTGGCGCTCTCTGGCTGCCTTGTCGTCTTTCCCGAGTGAGTATGTTGGTGGCTGCAGCTGCTGCTTGCTGCAGCTGCCCAGCTCTCATTCCGTAGTGTTTGTTCCTTGTGTCCATGGCTGTCCCAGTCCTGCCCACGAGCATACGGCATAGAATCATCAAATCATTTGAGCAGGAAGGAATCCTGAAAGGGCACCTACTTCCACACTGTGCACTCCCTGCAGGGAGCAGGGATTTTCCGCCAGATGAGGCTGCTCTGAGCCTGGTCCAGCCCGACCTTGGATGCCTGTCGAGGCAGCCACCACCTCTCTGGGCAAGACGTTGCAGTGCCTCACCACTTTTCTGTCCAAAACATCTTCCTTATATCCATTGGAAATCTTCCCTCTTTCCGGTTGAAACAATTTCCCCTGGTCCTATCCCAACTGACCCTGCTACAGCCTTTAGAAACCAGCTGCCTTAATGCAGAATGAAAACGTGCCTGTCCGCAGGCAATCAGAGAGAGCAACAGCCATTAGTGGAGTGCTGCGTCCCAACGCTCACTGTCTTCTCCTCGTGTACAGGTTTCAAATGGAGTTTGTGCCCAAACCACCACCCGGCATATACCGCAAGTCCTCAGGAAGCGTCCCTGCTGAGGGGAAACCAAAGAAAGAAGAGGCTTTGCCACCTCTCGTCCAAGAGGGCAAGAAAGGTAAAGCAGCTTCCAGCTCCTTTCCGTGCCACGGGCCACACACTTGAGATGGGAAATCCCTTGCTGACCATCGGCCAAGGGCTCTGACTTAGAATCATAGAATCATAGAATCGCTAAGGTTGGAAAAGACCCACAGGATCATCCCGTCCAAGCATTCGCCCTTCACCAATGGTTCTCGCTAAACCATGTCCCTCAACACAACATCCAAACGCTCTTAGAACACCACCAGGCTCGGTGACTCCACCACCTCTCTGGGCAGCCCATTCCTGTGCCTGACCTCCCTTTCAGGGAAGTAGTATTTCCTAACGTCCAGCCTGAATCTTCCCTGGTGCAGCTTGAAGCCATTCCCTCTAGTCCTAGCACTAGGCACACGAGAGGAGAGGCTGAGCCCCAGCTCACTACAACCTCCTTTCAGCTACTTATAGAGAGCAATAACGTCTCCCCTGAGCCTTCTCTTCTCTAGACTGAACAACCCCAGCTCCTTCAGCCGCTCCTCATAAGGCCTGTGCTCCAGTTCCCTCACCAGCTTTGTTGCCCTCCTCTGGACACGCTCCAGGGCCTCGATGTCTTTCTTACAGTGAGGGGCCCAAAACTGGACGCAGTACTCCAGGTGCGGCCTCACCAGTGCTGAGTACAGGGGGAGAATGCCTTCCCTGTTCCTGCTGGCCACACTAGTTCTGATACAAGCCAGGATGCCATTGGCCTTCTTGGCCACCTGGGCACACTGCTGGCTCACGTTCAGTCTAGCGGCAATCAACACCCCCAGCTCCATTTCTTCTACACAGTCTTCCAGCCACTCTGCCCCAAGCCTGTAGCGTTGCTTGGACTAGTGTCAAACCTTCAAGCCAGCTCAGCACGGCCTCTTCCCACAAGCAATTGCTGGCCTCTCCAAAACTAAGGCGCTGGCTGTGACGTGCCCCCATCCCTGGCTATGGCAGGAGCACGTCGGCATCTTAGGCCCTGCCCTCCCCCACTGGAAGGACACGGTCCCCAAAAGTCACCCTGTCAGCTCATCATCACCACCCGGCCCCGCTTTCCCAAAGCCAACGTCACTAGTGCAGCCCCAAAAAAGAGCCCCAAGATGGCAGAGAGGAGGAGTGGGGCCAGAGATGGTTTCAGGGAGGGTCCGAGGGAAGCGCAGAGGTCAGCAGTGGGTAGAGCAGAGCGGCCCTCTCGGATGTTCGGGGAACAGGCCTGAGCGCCCCTTGTGAGTGAGTGAGCCCAAGGGTTTACGGGGAGTCTCCTCTGCCTTCCCCATTGCAGTGAGATTTGCTGGCACGCCAACCTTCATCAAACGCTTGAGCTCGGCAAGCGTAGATGCAGGAGAATTCAGAAAGATAAGGAGCTTGCTGCGGAAGGACAGCTCTACATTCAGGTGAGGCTGGAGGCTCTGGCTTGGCATGTGCATGGGGGTGATTTACTGACCCAACGAGAGCCCATCCCCTGACCCCAGAGAGTCCCTGTTTGTGGCTGCCCAACAGTGCTGGGCTGGGGATGCCAGGAGCCCCCCAGCTCACAGGGCTGGCCCCTCTCTGGATCCCACGGGGGAGAGCCACGGGGCTGCCGGTGAGCTGTCTGTGGGGAAGGCTGCGTTGCAGCCAAGGGTCCTGGCTCCGGCTTGCAGGATGCGGCCCCAAAGCCATCACCCACTCAGGCGGACCCCTCCCGCTCTGTCCTTCCAGTCTGCTGCCAGCGATCTGCGCAGTGCCTGAAGCCCAAAAGCAGCCGCTGACCTGCCAGCTGCAGGGCCAGGCAGGAACCAAAGGCCAAGAAGACCGGGGCCGAGCGCTGGGAACAAAACGCGTGAGCTTCCGTGAGGAAGACCTGGAAGCGGAAACGTTCCAAGGCCAAGAATCCAGGCTACCACTGCTGCACTGCGACTCAGTGCAACTTCTCAGGCAGAGGGCTAAGAAGAGCAGGCCAGTGCACAAAGAACCTGAGGAGGTGGCTGCAGCAGCATCTCAGAGTGAGGCCAGCCAGCCTGCAGAGTCCTCCGCCGACAGAGCGGGAGTGCTGCCACCGATAAACCAAGTAACACAGTCTCCGCAGCGTCAGCCTCCAAACACCAAAGCCCCACCCCGCAGGAAGGCCACCCGCTACCCACGCTGATGCGGGCATGGGGCGCCCAGGACTGACAGAGCTCCACTCGAGGCTGCAAAACTGATGCGTCAGTCCCATCTGCATCATACCTAACAGTAGACCAGGCTGCCCAGGGCCCCAAACAACCTGGCCTTGAACACTGCTAGGGACACAGCGCCCACAGGCTCTCAGGGCATCCGCTTCCAGCATCTCACCACTGGCTCTGGAAAGAACTTCTCCCTGACATCCAATCTTAAGGATTTCTCAACTCAAAACCACTTCCCCTTCTTCTGCCATCACCTACCACTGTAAAGGTTCGACTGCCCTCCTGTTTGGAGGCTCCCTTTGTATACTGGAAGGCTGCAATGAAGTCACCACACCGCCTCCTCTTCTCCAGGCCCATCAACGAGATCTAGAGTGAAATGTAGAGGGGAAAAAGCTGTCAATAAAGCCTTACCATCGGCCTATTCTGTAGAAATCTCCAGAATGCCTGTGACAGTGTCATTGCGTCTTTTCACACCAGCTCTTGTGCCGGTGGAGGGGGAAAGAATTGTGGGAGGGCATCAGAACATCTCACAGTGCTTTACTTGAAGCCAAAGGAAATCCAGCATCACGGTTGTCTTGTCTGTTAGAGCTTTTCCGCTGCAGGGGATGACCAAAAATGAAGTCAGCTTCCAATTGTTGCGGCAGCTCAGAGCTCTCAGAGGATACCAGCGGTCTCTGGAGGCCCTTTCCAACTGGAAGATTGCGGCCTATAAAGAATCACAGAATCATAGAATGGCGTGGGTTGAAAAGGAGCACAATGACCAGCTAGTTTCCACCCCCCCCTGCTATGTGCAGGGTCGACAACCACTAGACCAAAGTGCCCTGTGCCACATGCAGCCTGGCCTTGAATGCCTCCAGGGCTGGGGCATCCACAACCTCCAGGGGCAACCTGTTCCAGTGCCTCACCACCCTCTGGGGGAAAAACTTCCTCCAAATATCTCACCTAGACCTCCCCTGTCTCACTTTAAGACCATTCCCGCATGTCCTATCACTACCCCCCCTCGTTACACTCGTACCCCCACCTCTTTATACGCTCCCTTCAACTATTGAAAGGCCACAGTGAGGCCTCCTTAGAGCCTTCTCCAAGCTAAGCAATCCCAGGTCCCTCATTCTTTCTTCACAGGAGAGGTGCTTCAGCCCTCTCATCTTCTTACTGGCCCTCCTCTCCACCCACTCCAAGAACTCCCCATCTTCAGGAGAAGAGAGGATAAAGGCAAGACAGACACTGACTCACAGAAGAGCCAAAGGAGAGAAGAACAGACACAGGTAAGAAAGAAGAGCACAAGTGGAAAAGGAGGAGAAGAGAAGATGAAGGGACGAAAAACAAGCAGATGGGGAGAAAAGCTGAAGAAGGGATGAGTGGATACAGGTCAGACAGAAAAGCAGAAATGGAGAGGAGCTGAACGGGAGAAGAGGGAAAAGAAGCATAGCAAAAGTACAGGAGATGGGAAGAGAAGAAAGAGGCAAGTGAGAAGGGCAGAAGAGAAGAAGCGACGACAGAAGAGCAGAGAATGAAAAGCGCAGTAGAGAAGAGCGGATAGGGCAGTGAACATAAGAACAGTGCAAGGGAGCAGATGAAGAAGAACAAATAGCACAAGAGGAGTGGAGATGAAGAAGAGGGGTGAGGGCACAAGGAAGAAAGGTCAGAAGAGAAGAGGAGGGCAGGAAGAGGAGAGAGGGGAGAAGATACGGGAAAAAGGAACAGCAGAAGGGTGCAGATGCAGAAGACAGGAGATGACACAGGGAACAACAAAGAGCAGCAAAGGAGAGCAGTCCGAAGAAAGACAAGTGAGGATACAGGGGAAAAGCAGAGGAAGGGCAACGGATGCAGAAGACAAGTGAGGAGACAGGGAACAAAGCAAAGCAGAGAGGAGAGCAGAGGCAGAAGGAAGAGGAGTGAGGAGAAAGAACAGTAGAAAAGGAGTAGATGCCGATGAAAGAGGGCTGAGGAGACACGGAAGAAAAAACAATGGAAACAGAGTGGGGAAGCAGAAAAACGAGCAGTGGGGAAATGGAAACAGAAAAAGCAGAAAAGAAGAGCAGATGCAAAAGAAAGAGGAGTGAGTATGGGTAAAATATAAAACAGGAGAAGAGACGTGCAGACGCAGAATAAAGAGAAGCGTGGAAACAGGAAACAAAGTCCAACAGCAGAGGAGTGTTGAAGCAGAGGAAAAAGGAATGAGGACGCAGGGGAATAAGAACAGAACAAGAGTGAGAATGCAGAGGAAAGAGCAGGGAGGACAGAAAAGAAGGGAAAGACAGGGAGGGACAGTTGCAAAAGAAGGAGTGAGGATAGCGGGAAGAAAGAAGAGCAGAAGAGCAGAGCCAATGCAGACAAAAGAGGAGTGAGGAAGCAGGGGGAAAAAAACAAAAAAAAAACACAGCAGAAGAGAAAAGCAGATGCAGGTGAAAGGGGAGTGCTGAGATGCAAGGAAAACGGTCAGAAAAAGAGTGAGGATACAAGGAGGAAAGAACGGTAGAAGAGGAGAGCAGGTGCATGTGAATGAGCAGTGAGAATACCGGGGAGAAAGAGGAAGAGGAGAGCAGATGCAGAAAAAAAAGAGAAGTAACGTGACAGGGAAGAAAAGAGAGCAGAAAAGCAGGGCAGACGAAGAAGAGAGAGGAAGCAGGGGAAAAAAACACCTGAAGAAGAGTGCAGATGCAGAAGAAAGAGGAGTGAGGAAACAAGAAAGAGCAGCAGAAGAGGAGTGTAAGCGCAGAAGAAAGAGGAGTGAGGAGACAGGGAAGAAAACTGCAGAAGGGGAGCGCAGATGCTGAGGAAAGGAGTGAATTCACAAGCCAGAAGAAAGCAGAGGGGTGTAGATGCAGAAGAATGAGGAATGAGGAGAAGGGGAAGAAAGAAGAGAAGAAGGGCATATGCAGAAATGGAGCGAGGAAGAGAAGAAAGATGAGCAAAAAAGGAGAGTAGATGCAGAAGAAAGGATGAAGACACAGGGAAGAAAGAAGAGCAAAGGAGGAGTGCTGATGCAGAAGTCAGAGGAGTGAGGAGACAGGGAAGAAAGGAAAGCAGCAGAGGAATGCAGATGCAGAAAGGAAGCAGGGAAAAAGAAGAGCAGAAGAGTGCAGATGCGGATGAAGGAAGAGTGAGGGTACGGGGAAGAAAGAATGGCACAATAGGAGCCATTACTGGGAGAATGAAGAGGCAGCTGAGGAGGAGGGAGCACAGGGGGAAGAATGACCCAGCAGAAGAGCAGAAGAGCTGCGGAGAATCTAAGGGAGAAGAGCGCAAGAGTAGATGAGCTGCCACAGTAGCAGCAGCAAGAGATCAAGCAGATAGAGGGGAGAAGAGGGAGGAGGAGAATGGGACAAAGGGAATAACGGGCAGAGGACTGAGAGAAGGGTACAACAGAGACAGAAGTGCAGGAGAAGGATAAGGAGAAATAATGGTGCAGAGAAAAGAGAGAGAAGAGGATGGGGGAAAAAAACATCAAGTAGAGGAGAGGAAGACAGCAGAGAGGAGAAGTCAGAAAAGAAAGAAGAGAGAAGGGAGGGAAGGGGTATCAGGGAAGGGATTCCAAATGTAGAGAGGAAGAGAAATGAAGAAGACAGCAGTTCAACAGAAGAACTGAAGATGTTAGAAGCGGGAAGGCATGTGCAGAGAGCAGGGAGAGAAGATGAGAACACATTCAGTCATGGAGAGAAGAAGAAAAAAAGAATGTCAATCATCTTTAGTCTCTATTACAGCAGGGTTCTGTTCTGGACACACAGTTGTTGTTATTCTTTTTCTTTCTTTCTTTCTTTCTTTCTCTCCCTGCATTGCTTGAATTCTTTTAGAGAATTTAAGAAAATTCAGGAACACTTTCAGAACTTAACGTAACGTCTCCTTAATCACAGCTTCTTTAAAATACCCAACCAATGTCAAGTGGGGGTCACCTCCTTCATGGCACCCTGCAAATGCAGCTGCGTGTGTCTCACTTTGAAAAACTTACCTTCAGGAAGGAGCAGAGAGATTTTCCACACTCGGCCACGAATCCTCTTCTGCCACCCAGCACATCCACTTCCGAGCAGGACACCATCACTCCCATCAGCGAGTTGCCCTCTGTTCCCACGCCCTAAAAAGAAAACAGCCACGCACAGCTGACTACAAAGCCTTTGGAGCAATCACTGACAGACACAGAGCGTGCACACATCCACCGCCAGGGACGTGCTGGGAGCTGATGTCTCCGGGCCCACTGCACAGCAGCATTTGCTTCAGTGCTTTCATGCCTCCTGGCACCAAACCTCTGCTGCCAAAGCAGCCTTTGCTCAAGGAAACTGTGCCATAAAGCACAACGCTTTCTCACCTGAGTGTCCCCATACAACAGTGAAAAAGACGAACCGTGTCTTCCTCCTAAGTACCACCATTGCTACACACACTCCTCTCCCCACACAGATACACACTGCCATTGCCAAACTGACCAAAGCATGAGGGGCCGGGCCCAGAGGGGCCTCCTTAGGGCCAGCAGGCCCCGAGCCAGGCCTGCTGAGCTCCTTCCCACCCTCCCAAGCAGAAAAAAACCAACCGCACCGCTGCCAGTACAGCCCCGCAGCAGGGAATGCACGCAGCTTCACGCCGCTCCCCTTCCCCCCGTCCTAACAGAAACCAAACGAGGAGAGATTGACATATTCTAGGATTCTGTCCCCACTAGAGCCAACCAGCCCCAGTCTCCTATATCCCCCTGGATGAGCAACAGAGATACACAGCGCTGCGCTTACGCCGGTGCCCACAGATCGCACAGCTAGAAAGATGATCACGTTGGAAAGGGAGAGCTGGAAATGAATGAAAAGGCTCACCCGTGTCCCGGGCTCGCAGAAAAAACTCCCAGAGGAGCCATCTCCAGAAAGAGATCCTTCCCCAGGGGCAGTCAGCCCTTCAGCAGGCTCTAGGAGAGCTGCAGCCTGGCTCCAGCCCTTCCACTCACACAGCTGGATTGCCTTCACCTGGGCTCCCACGGCTCACTCAGGGCTGGCCTCAGGTGGGCAATCAGAGCTTCAGGACATGATTCAACAGCACTTCCCAAACACCCCCCCACAGCCAACTTAGACCCCTTCCTTAGTGCCCCACAGCTTTCTAGAGCCCCACATCCTCCCTCAAGCCTCCCCACACCTCCCTTCCTATAGGCCCACAGCCCCCAGACACGCCCTACACTCACGTATCTCCCTAGATGCTCCCATGGCCCCCACAGCCTCCTTATAGCCTCACCACAGCCCCCTAGAGCCCCGGATCCTCCCATCAGACCCGCACAGCCCTAAAGGCCCCCATTAGCCCACATCCCTCCCGAGAGCCGCATATTCTCCCACGGCCGAGGGGAGGGCCGCGCACGGTTCCGCTCCCTGGCCCCGTCCCGGAGCCGTTCTCCCGCACACCTCCGGCGCCGCTGTCCTCAGCACCGCTCCCGTCGTGCCGCACTTCCGGCTCGGGGCTGCCCGGACAGCTCCGGCGCACAGCGGCTGCAGCGGCGGGGCCGTGCGGGGCCGCCCGGGTAGGGAGCGGCGCCGGCTGAGGGGAGAGCCGGGCGGGCCCGAGCCAGCGGCCAACGGCCGCTCCCGCGCGCTGCGCCTCAGCCAATCGGAGCCGGCGGCGCTGCCGCTGAGCAATGAGAGGCCGGGCCGGGCCGGGCCGGAACAGCTGCTGAGCAATGAGAGGCCGGGGGCGGGGCCGAGCGGCGGCGAGGGAGGAGGGGCCTCGGGGGACAGCCTATGGCTGTAGGGGATGGGCGATGGGATTGGCTTTAGGGATGTGCGATTGGGAAGAGGGATGAGGGAGTGGGATTGACAGTGGGAGCTGGGGTTGGGATGAGGGACGGGGAATGGGATTTGGAGTAGGGATCTGGGGATCTGGGGATGGGGGATATACCACGTGGGATGGATACAGGAAATGGGAAAGATATGGGATGGACTCTGGGTATGGGACGGACTTGGAATGGATATGGCATCATAGAATCATAGAATCATAGAATCATAGAATCATAGAATTGCTCAGGTTGGAAAAGACCTGCAAGATCATCGAGTCCAACCGCAACCTCACCATCCTACCCCAACTGCAACAGCCCTCCGCTCAGTCGTGTCCCTGAGCACCACATCCAGACGGCTGTTAAACACATCCAGGGGAAGGGACTCAACTACCTCCCTGGGCAGCCCATTCCAGGGCTTAAACAGCCTTTCCGTAAAGACCCTCCATAAAGTCCTGATATCCAACCTCAACTTACTCTGGTGCAACTTGAGGCCATTTCCCCTCGTCCTGTCACCCATCAGCTGTGAGAAGACACCAAGCCCGACCTGCTGGCACTTCTGCTGACTCCCCGCCGTGCTTCAGCAAGGATCGAGAAATCTCGCATCTTGTGATCACTTTGCCCCAGACGGCATCCAACCTTTACGTCCCCCACAAGACCTTCTCTGTTAACAAACAGCAGCTCCAGGATTTTGCTTCCCCTCGTTGGCTCCTTCACCAGCCGTGTCAGGAAGTGATCTCCCACACACTCCGGGAACCTGCGGGACTGTTCCCTGTCAGCTCTATCATAAATCCAGCAGATGTCTGGGAGGTAGAAGTCCCCCACAGGTCCCCACAAGGGGGAGAGACCTTGAGACCTCACCCAGCTGTCTAGGCAGTGTCTTGTCCACCTCTTCATCCCGCTTGGCTGGCCTGTAGCAGACTCCCATGATCATGTCAGGCTTACTGGCCTTCACTTTTACTCTGACCCATAAGCTCTTGTCTCACTCCAACGCATAGGAGGGAGAGGAGGTTCTTTGATATACGTATACCCGCCGTGAGATTAAGAAACAGCGGTTGAAATGGTGGTCCGACCAGTTTATTACAAATCTCAATAAGGGAGATGGGGAAGGGGAGGACGGACACTAGTACGGATCGGGGTAATGGGGAAGGGAAGGAAAGCGATGGAAACGATGGGAAATAGAAGCAAGGAGTCTTGATAGGTACAAACTAGGGTGATGGGGAAGGGAAGAAGGGCAGCAGAAAAGATAGGAAATGGGAGCAAGGAGTCTCTCTAGGAAGCAAGACGGAGATGGACACCACCATGGGTCCGGCGTGGTTCCTGATTCAGTTGTTGATCCTCAGGAGAGGTGGGCCGTTGGGCGTTGTTCCGTAGATGAGGACAGTGACCGCAGCATTGACGACGACAACGGGACAGACTTATTTCTAAGTCCCAAGTGGTTGAGTCAGCTCTGTCTGGAGTGACAGCTTGTGGCTTTTGGGTCCCAGCAGGAACGCCTTTGGTGCCCATCTCCCCGGCCTTGCCAGCAGATAAGAGGCAGTATGGAGACACCAACTTGTAGCTCGTCTTCACAGGATACAATGGTATCATCCTGCAATCTCCCAGAGCAAACAGGACTTCTTTGGTCACAGGACATGTCTTGCGCCAGCAAACAGTCCACAAAGCGGACCTGAGCACTCCCTTCACTCTTGGGCCGAAGGCAAACAGCTCCAAAGAAATGCTTTCCAATGGAAAAGTGTCCGCACAGTGACGCTGATTGCCACACGGCAACACCCACCTCTCATCTCCTAGAGTCTTATCACAAGACATACCTCAGGAAGCAAGCTTTGAGCCAGAAAATAAAGCAGCATACAACACCTTTTATAAGTAGAATAAAGCATGGAATCAGACAGGGAATCAAACAGAAGAGTTGCAACAGCACACTCTAGATCAAATGGGATACCTTTGATCCATGGGCCACCTGGGAGCCAGGCAAAGAGGTGCGAGTCTAGGGCTTTCCAGGTTTGGACAGCAACATGGGCTATTTTCCGGACCCCAGAGACCCTTATAAGATCCCATTCTACCATAGACTACCCCATATCACCCCATCCCCAGAAACCCTAGAGGACCCCATAGGATTCCCATCCCTCTTCCATACTACTCAAAGGACCCCATAGACTCCACGAAGGTACCATTCCCCCATAGAACCCCACATGGCCTGAAGGATATTTCTCCCCAGGGAGGTGGTTGAGTCACCATCCCTGCATGTGTTTCAAAACCGTCTGCATGCGCTGCTCAGGGACGCTGCTCAGGGACCCCATAGGACCTCATGACATTCCATCCCTCCAAAGGGGCCCAACACAACCCCAGCAAATCCCTTCTCCCCCCTCTCCCCATAAAAGCCTCTAGAAACCTAGAGCACCCCATACGATCCCATACCCCCCGTAGGACCCCATAGGACCCCACAGGTCCCCCCTTCCCATTCAAAGCCTGTGACAAAAGCAAATCCCTGGGATTCCCCAAACAAAGCACTCCCTGCCCGCTACGGTTGCGGGAGCGATGCAGTCACAGCAATGACGCAGAGGATCAATGTCAGGTAATTTAGTGACTGTTCTAACAAAGAATCCATGAAAAAACTTCCAGGCAAAACAAAGAAACCTTCTGCCAACTGGTCTTCAACAAGACGGGTAGAGTCCTTTGGAACAGTCGTTGCTTCTGTGTCAACTACTTGAACATCAATTCAGGCAACGGCTACTAAAGGAAAACGAGTAACATAACATGGAGAGCACAGAAAGGAAGAGAGAGGAAACAGAGAGGAGCCAGCACTCCCACCCGGGGCGGGCAGCAGGCTGCTGGTGCCAGCGTCATCATGGGCTGCGGCCAGCACTGCCCACGCTGTCACCGCGGCGACGTTTGTGACACGGCCACCCGGGAGGGGTACGAAGGCGGTGCACGCTGGTGGGTCCTGCATCCTGAAGGAGCATCTGGCAGAGAGCAGACGCGTCTGAAGGGATGAGCTCCGGCATGGCTGGCGCCAACAAGGAGCAACCCGCCGGCACGAGGCGGAACAGGATGAGCTTCTGCGAGGATGGCCCCGCAGCGCGGTGTGCCTCCAGACCCACATGCACCGACACCCAAGGTACATGGGTCCAGAGCCACCACAGCACGCTGCTGCAGCCAAGCTCGGGACGGAGACGACACTTCTCATCTGCCACCTCACTCCCGCCTGGCAGCGGTAGCGGTGCCGGGAAGCGGCAGATGCAGAGTGTGACCTGCTTTTCTTTGCCCTCCAGAGCGAGTTGCCGTCTGGGATGCGGTGGCCGACTACGTACAAGAGCACCTCCTGGTGCAGAAGGTGGGTTGGCTGGCGGCTTCCTCCTCTCCCTGCCCGGCTCAGATGAGACTTGCTCTCGGTCTTCCCCTCCACAGAAAGCAGGAAACTCACCCCACATGTCTCTACTGGGCATGCCGTGGGCTTCCTGCACATCCTGCGGGATCACCTGTGCTGGGCGGTGTCCTATCTCAGGGCTGAGGCCAATCCTGGCAAGCCTCTGGATCCCACCAGGCTGCTTCTGCCCTGACTGCTGTGCTGCATGTGGGAGGGCCAGGGGAAGGAGAGGACTGTGCAGCCCCTTCCCAAAGCCATTCCCGATGCCCTGGCTTGTGCCTCTGAACAGCGCGAGAGGGCTCCTCAGCTGCGCCCCTGCGTTGGACCACCACATGGGCTCTTCCTCCAGCCGGCCCATAACCCTTGCGCCCTTCCTTCCTCTTTCACTTGCAGGGGGTCTGGATTGCCACCTTTGGCACCTTTGACACCATCAACAAAGACATCAGGAGTGAGGACGGGACCGTGACTCTGCAGTGGCCAGTGTTTCACCTGTCTGCAAACCTGATAGCCACGCACCACCTCAAGCCCCGCAGGGAGTCCCTGCCAGGTAGGGTCGGCGGGGGGATTAAACTCTTGCTGGCTTCATGGACAGGGCAAACAGGGCCACCGCCTCCGTTCTCAAAGGCAAACCTCCCCCTGGCAGGAGTCCATGCAAACATGGGCTGTTCTGGCTGATGGCCACAAGAAGCAGTTCTAGGGAAGCACTGCGGAAAACCAACCGTATCATCAACTGCGTCCCTCGCATTTTTCAGCCCATAGGAAGGTGGAGCCGCTGAAATACAGCAAGGTGGCCGCAACTGCCTCTGTGACCTGGCAGAGAGCAAAGATGTGCATCCAAAGCACCGTGTCCCTGCTCTCCGGCTGCCTGAAGAATGGCGAGAACGTTGCCGTTGTCCTCAAGGACATTGGAGTGCTCCACATTGATGGCCTGACATTTCATATGAAATTCTACCGCGACTTCCTCGAGAAGCTGTCAGGCAAAGAGAAATTCAGAAGAGCTCTTCTCAAGGTGAGCTGTAGGTTTCTGCGTGGCCCGGGCAGTCCCGTGACCCTTGCTGTGCCCGCGCACGGCCCACAAGGACCTGGCCAGCTGCTCGGGCCGTGCAAGTGCTGCGGGGCCGTCAGCTCTCCCTGCCTCGGGCTCCACGTGTCCCCAGGACCTTAGCTGTCACAAGGATGTTTTATATTCTCCCTGTTCCTCCCCTGCAGGCCCCCTGGCTGCTGGACATGGCGGCGTCCCGAGCGGCACCAGTGGCCTCCCTGGCGCTCTCTGGCTGCCTTGTCGTCTTTCCCGAGTGAGTATGTTGGTGGCTGCAGCTGCTGCTTGCTGCAGCTGCCCAGCTCTCATTCCGTAGTGTTTGTTCCGTGTGTCCATGGCTGTCCCAGTCCTCCCCACGAGGATATGGCATAGAATCATCAAATCATTTGAGCTGGAAGGAATCCTGAAAGGGCACCTACTCCCACACTGTGCACTCCCTGCAGGGAGCAGGGATTTTCCGCCAGATGAGGCTGCTCTGAGCCTGGTCCAGCCCGACCTTGGATGCCTGTCGAGGCAGCCACCACCTCTCTGGGCAAGACCTTGCGGTGCCTCACCACTTTTCTGTCCAAAACATCTTCCTTATATCCATTGGAAATCTTCCATCTTTCCGGTTGAAACAATTTCCCCTGGTCCTATCCCAACTGACCCTGCTACAGCCTTTAGAAACCAGCTGCCTTAATGCAGAATGAAAATGTGCCTGTCCGCAGGCAATCAGAGAGAGCAACAGCCATTAGTGGAGTGCTGCGTCCCAACGCTCACTGTCTTCTCCTCGCGTACAGGTTTCAAATGGAGTTTGTGCCCAAACCACCGCCCGGCATATACCGCAAGTCCTCAGGAAGCGTCCCTGCTGAGGGGAAACCAAAGAAAGAAGAGGCTTTGCCACCTCTCGTCCAAGAGGGCAAGAAAGGTAAAGCAGCTTCCAGCTCCTTTCCATGCCACGGGCCACACACTTGGAGATGGGAAATCCCTTGCTGACCATCGGCCAAGGGCTCTGACTTAGAATCATAGAATCATAGAATCGCTAAGGTTGGAAAAGACCCACAGGATCATCCCGTCCAACCATTTGCCCTTCACCAATGGTTCTTGCTAAACCATGTCCCTCAACACAACATCCAAACGCTCTTAGAACACCACCAGGCTCGGTGACTCCACCACCTCTCTGGGCAGCCCATTCCTGTGCCTGACCTCCCTTTCAGGGAAGTAGTATTTCCTAACGTCCAGCCTGAATCTTCCCTGGTGCAGCTTGAAGCCATTCCCTCTAGTCCTAGCACTAGGCATATGAGAGAAGAGGCTGAGCCCCAGCTCACTACAACCTCCTTTCAGCTACTTATAGAGAGCAATAACGTCTCCCCTGAGCCTCCTCTTCTCTAGGCTGCACAATCCCAGCTCCTTCAGCCGCTCCTCGTAAGGCCTGTGCTCCAGATCCCTCACCAGCTTTGTTGCCCTCCTCTGGACACGCTCCAGGGCCTCCATGTCTTTCTTACAGTGAGGGGCCCAAAACTGGACGCAGTACTCCAGGTGCGGCCTCACCAGTGCTGAGTACACGGGGAGAATTCCATCCCTGTTCCTGCTGGCCACACTAGTTCTGATACAAGCCAGGATGCCATTGGCCTTCATGGCCACCTGGGCACACTGCTGGCTCACGTTCAGTCTAGCGTCAATCAACACCCCCAGCTCCATTTCCTCTACACAGTCTTCCAGCCACTCTGCCCCAAGCCTGTAGCATTGCCTGGACTTGTGTCAAAGCTTCACGCCAGCTCAGCACGGCCTCTTCCCACAAGCAATTGCTGGCCTCTCCAAAACTAAGGCGCTGGCTGTGACGTGCCCCCATCCCTGGCTATGGCAGGAGGACGTCGGCATCTTAGGCCCTGCCCTCCCCCACTGGAAGGACACGGTCCCCAAAAGTCACCCTGTCAGCTCATCATCACCACCCGGCCCCGCTTTCCCAAAGCCAACGTCACTAGTGCAGCCCCAAAAAAGAGCCCCAAGATGGCAGAGAGGAGGAGTGGGGCCAGAGATGGTTTCAGGGAGGGTCCGAGGGAAGCGCAGAGGTCAGCAGTGGGTAGAGCGGAGCGGCCCTCTCGGATGTTCGGGGAACAGGCCTGAGCGCCCCTTGTGAGTGAGTGAGCCCAAGGGTTTACGGGGAGTCTCCTCTGCCTTCCCCATTGCAGTGAGATTTGCTGGCACGCCAACCTTCATCAAACGCTTGAGCTCGGCAAGCGTAGATGCAGGAGAATTCAGAAAGATAAGGAGCTTGCTGCGGAAGGACAGCTCTACATTCAGGTGAGGCTGGAGGCTCTGGCTTGGCATGTGCATGGGGGTGATTTACTGACCCAACGAGAGCCCATCCCCTTAGCCCAGAGAGTCCCTGTTTGTGGCTGCCCAACAGTGCTGGGCTGGGGACGCCAGGAGCCCCCCAGCTCACAGGGCTGGCCCCTCTCTGGATCCCACGGGGGAGAGCCACGGGGCTGCCGGTGAGCTGTCTGTGGGGAAGGCTGCGTTGCAGCCAAGGGTCCTGGCTCCGGCTTGCAGGATGCGGCCCCAAAGCCATCACCCACTCAGGCGAACCCCTCCTGCTCTGTCCTTCCAGTCTGCTGCCAGCGATCTGCGGAGTGCCTGAAGCCCAAAAGCAGCCGCTGACCTGCCAGCTGCAGGGCCAGGCAGGAACCAAAGGCCAAGAAGACCGGGGCCGAGCGCTGGGAACAAAACGCGTGAGCTTCCGTGAGGAAGACCTGGAAGCGGAAACGTTCCAAGGCCAAGAATCCAGGCTACCACTGCTGCACTGCGACTCAGTGCAACTTCTCAGGCAGAGGGCTAAGAAGAGCAGGCCAGTGCACAAAGGACCTGAGGAGGTGGCTGCAGCAGCATCTCAGAGTGAGGCCAGCCAGCCTGCAGAGTCCTCCGCCAACAGAGCGGGAGTGCTGCCACCGATAAACCAAGTAACACAGTCTCCGCAGCGTCAGCCTCCAAACACCAAAGCCCCACCCCGCAGGAAGGCCACCCGCTACCCACGCTGATGCGGGCATGGGGCACCCAGGACTGACAGAGCTCCACTCGAGGCTGCAAAACTGATGCGTCAGTCCCATCTGCATCATACCTAACAGTAGACCAGGCTGCCCAGGGCCCCAAACAACCTGGCCTTGAACACTGCTAGGGACGCGGCGCCCACAGGCTCTCAGGGCATCCGCTTCCAGCATCTCACCACTGGCTCTGGACAGAACTTCTCCCTGACATCCAATCTTAAGGATTTCTCTACTCAAAACCACTTCCCCTTCTTCTGCCATCACCTACCACTGTAAAGGTTCGACTGCCCTCCTGTTTGGAGGCTCCCTTTGTATACTGGAAGGCTGCAATGAAGTCACCACACCGCCTCCTCTTCTCCAGGCCCATCAACGAGATCTAGAGTGAAATGTAGAGGAGAAAAGCTGTCAATAAAGCCTTACCATCGGCCTATTCTGTAGAAATCTCCAGAATGCCTGTGACAGTGTCATTGCGTCTTTTCACACCAGCTCTTGTGCCGGTGGAGGGGGAAAGAATTGTGGGAGGGCATCAGAACATCTCACAGTGCTTTACTTGAAGCCAAAGGAAATCCAGCATCACGGTTGTCTTGTCTGTCTGAGCTTTTCTGCTGCAGGGGATGACCAAAAATGAAGCCAGCTTCCAATTGTTGCGGCAGCTCAGAGCTCTCAGAGGATACCAGTGGTCTCTGGAGGCCCTTTCCAACTGGAAGATTGCGGCCTATAAAGAATCACAGAATCATAGAATGGCGTGGGTTGAAAAGGAGCACAATGACCATCTACTTTCCACCTCCCTCTGCTATGTGCAGGGTCGACAACCACTAGACCAAAGTGCCCTGTGCCACATGCAGCCTGGCCTTGAATGCCTCCAGGGCTGGGGCATCCACAACCTCCAGGGGCAACCTGTTCCAGTGCCTCACCACCCTCTGGGGGAAAAACTTCCTCCAAATATCTCACCTAGACCTCCCCTGTCTCACTTTAAGACCATTCCCGCATGTCCTATCACTACCCCCCCTCGTTACACTTGTACCCCCACCTCTTTATACGCTCCCTTCAACTATTGAAAGGCCACAGTGAGGCCTCCTTAGAGCCTTCTCCAAGCTAAGCAATCCCAGGTCCCTCATTCTTTCTTCATAGGAGAGGTGCTTCAGCCCTCTCATCTTCTTACTGGCCCTCCTCTCCACCCACTCCAAGAACTCCCCATCTTCAGGAGAAGAGAGGATAAATGCAAGACAGACACTGACTCACAGAAGAGCCAAAGGAGAGAAGAACAGACACAGGTAAGAAAGAAGAGCAGAAGTGGAAAAGGAGGAGAAGAGAGGATGAAGGGACGAAAAACAAGCAGATGGGGAGAAAAGCTGAAGAAGGGATGAGTGGATACAGGTCAGACAGAAAAGCAGAAATGGAGAGGAGCTGAACGGGAGAAGAGGGAAAAGAAGCATAGCAAAAGTACAGGAGATGGGAAGAGAAGAAAGAGGCAAGTGAGAAGGGCAGAAGAGAAGAAGCGAGGACAGAAGAGCAGAGAATGAAAAGCGCAGTAGAGAAGAGCGGATAGTGCAATGAACATAAGAACAGTGCAAGGGAGCAGATGAAGAAGAACAAATAGCACAAGAGGAGTGGAGATGAAGAAGAGGGGTGAGGGCACAAGGAAGAAAGGTCAGAAGAGAAGAGGAGGGCAGGAAGAGGAGAGAGGGGAGAAGATACGGGAAAAAGGAACAGCAGAAGGGTGCAGATGCAGAAGACAGGAGATGACACAGGGAACAACAAAGAGCAGCAAAGGAGAGCAGTCCGAAGAAAGACAAGTGAGGATACAGGGGAAAAGCAGAGGAAGGGCAACGGATGCAGAAGACAAGTGAGGAGACAGGGAACAAAGCAAAGCAGAGAGGAGAGCAGAGGCAGAAGGAAGAGGAGTGAGGAGAAAGAACAGTAGAAAAGGAGTAGATGCCGATGAAAGAGGGCTGAGGAGACACGGAAGAAAAAACAATGGAAACAGAGTGGGGAAGCAGAAAAACGAGCAGTGGGGAAATGGAAACAGAAAAAGCAGAAAAGACGAGCAGATGCAGAAGGAAGTGGAGTGAGTATGGGTAAAATATAAAACAGGAGAAGAGACGTGCAGACGCAGAATAAAGAGAAGCGTGGAAACAGGAAACAAAGTCCAGCAGCAGAGGAGTGTTGAAGCAGAGGAAAAAGGAATGAGGACGCAGGGGAATAAGAACAGAACAAGAGTGAGAATGCAGAGGAAAGAGCAGGGAGGACAGAAAAGAAGGGAAAGACAGGGAGGGACAGATGCAAAAGAAGGAGTGAGGATAGCGGGAAGAAAGAAGAGCAGAAGAGCAGAGCCAATGCAGACAAAAGAGGAGTGAGGAAGCAGGGGGAAAAAACAACAACAAAAAACAACACAGCAGAAGAGAAAAGCAGATGCAGGTGAAAGGGGAGCGCTGAGATGCAAGGAAAACGTTCAGAAGAAGAGTGAGCATACAAGGAGGAAAGAACGGTAGAAGAGGAGAGCAGGTGCATGTGAATGAGCAGTGAGAATACCGGGGAGAAAGAGGAAGAGGAGAGCAGATGCAGAAAAAAAGAGAAGTAACGTTACAGGGAAGAAAAGAGAGCAGACGAAGAAGAGAGAGGAAGCAGGGGAAAAAAACACCTGAAGAAGAGTGCAGATGCAGATGAAAGAGCAGTGAGGAAACAAGAAAGAGCAGCAGAAGAGGAGTGTAAGCGCAGAAGAAAGAGGAGTGAGGAGACAGGGAAGAAAACTGCAGAAGGGGAGCGCAGATGCTGAGGAAAGGAGTGAATTCACAAGCCAGAAGAAAGCAGAGGGGTGTAGATGCAGAAGAATGAGGAATGAGGAGAAGGGGAAGAAAGAAGAGAAGAAGGGCATATGCAGAAATGGAGCGAGGAAGAGAAGAAAGATGAGCAAAAAAGGAGAGTAGATGCAGAAGAAAGGATGAAGACACAGGGAAGAAAGAAGAGCAAAGGAGGAGTGCTGATGCAGAAGTCAGAGGAGTGAGGAGACAGGGAAGAAAGGAAAGCAGCAGAGGAATGCAGATGCAGAAAGGAAGCAGGGAAAAAGAAGAGCAGAAGAGTGCAGATGCGGATGAAGGAAGAGTGAGGGTACGGGCAAGAAAGAATGGCACCATAGGAGCCATTACTGGGAGAATGAAGAGGCAGCTGAGGAGGAGGGAGCACAGGGGGAAGAATGACCCAGCAGAAGAGCAGAAGAGCTGCGGAGAATCTAAGGGAGAAGAGCGCAAGAGTAGATGAGCTGCCACAGTAGCAGCAGCAAGAGATCAAGCAGATAGAGGGGAGAAGAGGGAGGAGGAGAATGGGACAAGGGGAGTAACGGGCAGAGGACTGAGAGCAGGGAACAGCAGAGACAGAAGTGCAAATGGGGCATTTCCAAAGAGAAAACGCGTGGTTTTCGGGTTAAATGGGGGATTTGCGAAGAGAAAACGCGTGATTTTCGTGTTAAACGGGGGATTCTAGAAGAGAAAAGGCGTGATTTTCACTTAAATGCGGGATTTCTGTAGAGAAAACGCGTGATTTTTGCTTAAATGGGGGATTTGCAAAGAGAAAACGCCTGATTTTCGCTTAAATGGGAGATTTCTGGGGGGAAAAAAAAGCATGATTTTCGGGTTAAATGCAGGATTTTCGGAGAGAAAACGCGTGATTTTTGCTTAAATGGGGCATTTCCGAAGAGAAAAAGCGTGACTTTTGCTTAAATGGGTGACTCTCAAAGAGAAAATGGGTGATTTTCGGGTTAAATGGGGGATTCTTTATGGGAAATGCGCAATTTTCACTTAAATGGGGGATTTCTGAAGTGAAAACGCGTGATTTTCGGGTTAAATGGGGGATTCTCAAAGAGAAAATGCGTGATTTTCGGGTTAAATGGGGGATTCTTGAAGAGAAAACACGTGATTTTCGCTGTAATGGGGGATTTTCAAAGAGAAAAACGCGTGATTTTCTTTCGAAAAGTGTTTTTTGGGGGTTGATGATGTGTGATTTTCAGGCTCAGTGTGGCATATTAATGTGTCAGAGTGGCCTTTGGGCGCTGCAGTGGGTTCAGTGCTGCCCCCGCTGTGGGTTCCGTGTTGGGGTTCTCTCCGCCGTCCGACTCACAGCAGAGGCGCCCCAATGGCTTTGGTTGGGTGTGCCATGCAGCGCTCCATAGGACTGCAGGCGGTGTTTGGAGCGCTGCGCTGCTCTACAGAGGCTGAAGGGGCTGCAGAGCGGCAGCCCATGGAGTGGTGCCGAATGCAGACGGACGCGGCTGTCTGTCCCGCTCCAACTGATAGGAGGGAGAGGGGGTTCTTTGATGTATGTCTCCCCGGCGTGAGATTGAGAAGCAACGGTCCGGATGTTGGCCCGACAGCTTACTACCCATCTTAAAAAGGGAGGTGGGGAAGGGAGGACAGAGACCGTTACGGACCGGGGTGGTGGGGAAGGGAAGGCGGGCGATAGAAAAGAGAGAAAGAGGTAAGAATTGCGTAAAGCGGACGCTGTCACCACCAGGATTGGGCAGAGGTCCCTTCGCACGACGCTCCGACGGCCCGGGGGCAAAGCGCAGCGGGGAGCGCAGCAGCGCGGCCGGTGGTGGGCGCAGAGAAGGTGCAGTGCCGGGTAGGGCCAGGAAGAAGGCCGGGAGGAAGCAGCAGCTCTCCGGTCGTCCCGGAGCGTCCGTCAGCATGCAGGCATTGCAGAGTGAGGGATGTGATGGCAGACACCTCCTCGGGGGGAGAGCGGCAGCAGAGGGGCCATCCTAAGGCGGAGAGCGGGGAGAGAGCAGAGCTAGACCGGCAGGGAGAGGCGGGCCGGGAGGCTTCCCATGGGATGTCAGAAACCTTCTGTTCAGCATGCAGCTCTCAGGTCGGGAGGCTTCCCATGGCACGTCAGAAACCTCCTCGTTGTTCTCCAGCTCTCAGGCCGGGAGGCTTCAAATGGCACATCAGAAACCTGTTCAGCATGCAGCTCTCAGGCTGGGAGGTTTCCCACGTCATGTCAGAAACCTCCTTGTTGTTCCCCAGCCCTCAGGCCGGGAGGCTTCCCAGGGCACGTCAGAAACCTTCTGTTCCTCAGCATGCAGCTCTCAGGCCAGGAGGCTTCCCACATCATGGCAGAAACCTCCTTGTTGTTCCCCAGCCCTCAGACCAGGAGGCTTCCCATGGCACGTCAGAAACCTCCTTGTTGTTCCCCAGCTCTCAGGTCAGGAGGAATGTGTGGTCAGAAAGCCGCCTCGGTGGTGGTCGTTGGACCCTCCTTTATCCTCCTCCTTCCCCGCCGACGTGACAGCCCGGGCTGCTGGGGTAGGGGCGGTGTGTGCGCCCCCCGGGATGGCCGTCTGCCTTGGGATACGTCCACACGAAAGGCTGCTTCCCGGCCGTTGAGCTGCCGCTTCTCTCCCCCTCGTTGCTCCTGGCCGTGTCCGTCTGCCGTCCCTTCACACAAAGGCTTTCCCAATCCCTGCTCGGGACTTGCTTGGATTTGTTCATCTGAGCCCCACAGAGAGCTTTGGGGCAACGGCGTGAAGGAAAGGTTGGGGTTACAGGCGGGGCACTGATGGGCTCAGTGCGCAGTGGAAGGGGAGGCGGAGGGTTACTCTGCACAGGCAGTGCAGTTATCTGTATGGCCGTGGCTGCGATGAGCACCGCGTGGGGGGCTCAGAGCTCATCGGGGTGAAGGTACGACGGTGGGGTTTAGTAGGGTTATGCTCACTGTGGCCGTTAGGGAAGGCAAAGGCAAAGGCGGCGACGCGCCCGGGAACACCAAAGCAGAGGGCAAAGGCACAGACAGCACCCAAGGGGAGGCAAAGGGAAAGGGAAGGCAAAGGGAAGGGAAAGGGAAAGGAAAGCAAAGGGGAGGCAAAGGGAAAGGGAAAGGGGAGGCAAAGGGAAAGGGAAGGCAAAGGCAAAGGGAAGGCAAAGGGGAAGGGAAAGGGAAGGCAAAGGGAAGGGAAAGGGAAAGGGAAGGGAAAGGGGATGGAAAGGGAAAGGGAAGGGAAGGGAAGGGAAAGGGGAGGCAAAGGGAAAGGGAAAGCAAAGGGAAAGGGAAGGCAAAGGGAAAGGAAAGCAAAGGGGAGGCAAAGGGAAAGGGAAAGCAAAGGGGAGGCAAAGGGAAAGGGAAAGCAAAGGGGAGGCAAAGGGAAGGGAAAGGGGAGGCAAAGGGAAAGGGAAGGCAAAGGGAAAGGGAAGGCAAAGGGAAAGCAAAGGGAAGGCAAAGGGAAAGGGAAAGGGAAGGCAAAGAGAAGGCAAAGGGAAGGAAAGCATGGAGAGCACCACAGAGCACAGCTGTGCTTTGGGCCCCCCCGGCTGCAATGGGAACCTCACAGCCAAAGATGCTCTGCAGGGCAAAGCAGCGCCCAAAGGAGGGTCCGAACCAACGGGAATTGGGGGGCAGAGCCCGGAAAAGGGAAAGGGATGGGGGGGGGGGGGGGGGGGGGGGGGGGGAGGGGAGCCCCCAAAGCTCCGTAAGGGGAGAGTGGGGGGGTTAAAGGGGATGGGGGGGGGGAGGGGGTTGGGGATGGGGGGAGAGGAGAGGAGGATGGGGGGATGGGAGAGGGGTGGGGAGAGATGGGGGGGGGGTGGGGGGGAGGGGCTCCCCAAAGCCTCTCAGAGCCCCTCAGGGCCCCCCACGTTCCCCAGAGCCCCTCAGAGCCCCCGGGGCCCCTCAGACATCCCATTCCTCCCCAAAATCGCCCCTTTCCTCCCCCAAAATACCATTTTTTTCCCCCGAAATCTCACGTTTTCTCCCAGCCGTATTGACCTTTATCCAGCAAATGGGACGTTTTCTCCCCCCCAAAAACGCCGCTTTTCTCCCCAAAATCACACGTTCGGGGGTAGGGTTAAGGTCCTTCTCAGGGGAAAAGTGGTATTCTGGGGGAGAAAAGGTGTGATTTGGGGAGAAAAGTGACATTTTAGGGAGAAAATGCCCTTCTGGGGGGAGCTCTGAGCCCCCGAATCCCACCCAGCGCCCCTCAGCGCCCCCTCGTTGGCCCCGCCCCATTTCTGACCACGCCCTTCGTTGGCCCCGCCCCCACTCCTGACCACGCCCCCACTGGCACCGCCCCTCCGTTCTGACCACGCCCACCCTCGTTGGTCCCGCCCCCTTTCCGACCACGTCCTTCGTTGGCCACGCCCCCTTCTGGCCCCGCCCCCATTGGCCCCGCCCCTCTGTTCTGACCACCCCCCCCTCGTTGGCCCCGCCCCCATTTCCGACCACGCCCCCAATAGCCCCGCCCCCCTCGGTACTGACCACGCCCCCCTCGTTGGCCCCGCCCACTTCCCGCGATGGGGTTGGCAGCGCTGCTGGTGCTCGTGGGGCTCCTCCGGGGTATGGGGTCCTATGGGGGGGTCGTATGGGGCGCCCTATGGGGCCGGGCAGGTTCTGTGGGGCTGCGGAGAGTCCTGGGGGGTCTGTGGGGTCAGCGCGGTATGGGGCGCTGGGGGTCTTTGGGTCCTGGGGGGGTCCTCCAGGGTATGGGGTAATGGTGGGGGCTGTGGGGTCACGGAGACTTCGGGGGCTTCTGTGTGGCTGGGAGGGTCCTATGGGGCCGGGGAGGTCCTGGGGGGTCAAATGGGGTCAGAGGGCTATGGGGCGCTGGGGGGGTCAAATGGGGTCAGAGGGCTATGGGGTGCTGGGGGGGGTCAAATGGGGTCAGAGGGCTATGGGACGCTGGGGGGGTCAAATGGGGTCAGGAGGGTATGGGGTGCTCGGAGGTCTGTGGGACCGGGGGGGTCTGTGGGACCAGGGGCCATTGGGGTCGGGGGGGGCGCTTATGGGAGCGGGGAGTGGTCCAGGAAGGGGTCCTGGGGGGGCTGTGGGGTCAGGGGGCTGTGGGGCTGAAGGAGCCCTATGGGGCCGGGGGGTTCCTGGGGAGTTTTGGGGGTCAGGAGGTCCTGTGGGGCCGTGGGGGAGAACAGGGAGGGGGGGGGGGGGCGGATGTTGGGGGTCTTTGGGGGTTTGGGGGCCCCCAAATTTGGGGTCTGGGGGGGGGGGGTGCAAAGGGGTTTGGGGTTGGGGGGTCCTGAGGGGGATTGGGGTTCCTATAGGGGTCGCGGGGGGGCACTTTGGAGGCGGTTTGGAGCGATTGGGGACATTTTGGGGAGGTCTGGGGGGGATTTGGGGGCTCCCAAAGGGGGATATTGGAGGAGGGGGGGGGGGGTTAAAAGGATGGGGGGGGGGGGGGGGGGAGGGGAGGATTTGGGGCCAATTCGGGGTATTTTGGGTCCCGCGGGGCCCCCAAATAACGTCAGTCTCCCCGGAGACCCCACGATGGGAAGGAACCGAAACCCAATGGGGGGGGGGGGGAGGGGGGGCGCAGGTGTTCAGGGGCGGAAAGGGGGGGGGTGGGGGGGGGGGGGGGGGGGGGGGGGGGG